>NW_015506833.1:93956-119514 GCF_001515645.1 Sinocyclocheilus grahami | reverse complement strand
CACCGGCACGCTGTGGATCACCGGATCGGCTTTCACCGTGGACGAAGCGGAGTCCAGCCCGGGGTTGTCACATGTGGTTGCCGCAAGCCCGCCGGCTGTGCCGTTCTCAAGCCCGCCGTGTGTGACGCATTTTATGGAAGTCTGTTTCCTGAACCTGCAGAGTAGCATACAATGGGTCTGTGCTTAAAGGCTGTTTTTATAAAGTGGGGCAGTTCCAACTTTGCAAGGACAGTCTGGCGCTTCTGACTCACAGCCTGTAAGTATGTTTTTTATATTTAAAGAATTTGCCACTGACGATTCAAACGCGAGTAGCGCTTGTTGTTTGTCGTTTCTTGTTTCAATTATGCAATATGCTTACAAAATCGTTAGCACTTTTATTTTGGCCACTACTATATGGCAATTCATTGACTTTCCAACTGACCATCAAACCATGCTGCAAAAACAAAACAAAACAAGCCACTTTTATGAGGATTGTGGGCTTTCCTGGAGAAGTTGGAGCCGTTGATGTTCACATCATTGATCATCATCAGTAATTTCTGATAATTTTGCACAATGCAAAGCATTTAAAAAAAAAACATTTGAATATTAAAATATCTCAGTGTCTTTACATTAAATGATTTTATTGTAGTTACATGAAATGATTGGTGTGGTGCTGCTGTGACTTCACATGAGCAGGCTCACTATTGGCTGATTCATGGCATCATTGAAGTCCTTAGTTCACAACACTTCAGTGTCACCTCGGTCAACTCTTAAGAATCAGTCGTAGACTTTACTGAAAGTTGCTTTTAGCTTCTTTATAAAAGTTTCCTACTCTTCCTACTCTGACTCTGACCCCATTAGTTTGGCAGCTTCCATGACTGAAATGAAATACGCGGTGTTTTCCGCCAACTGGCAACCTGCGGTGCCAAAATACAATTGGGTAAACCGGCAGGGGGCGGAGTCACACAGACCAAAACAAAGACAGACATTCCGACACGGAACGCACATTTTCAAAGCAGATTAACTGACTGTAGCAAAACTTGCTTACTAAATGGACTAAGAGTTTATTCACATCTGTTTGTATCTCAACTATGTTCTCCATCAGACCAACAACATGGAAGTGGAAAATGTGATGCTTTGACTTCTCTGTGGAAAAAGAAACATACGAACCAATTGAACTGGCCAAGTTCTGTCATAAATGTAAGTTGTTCAGTATTTATTGCTTGTTTATTGAACTATTTTATTAAAGCACTAACAGCTGTGATACTGAATATTCAGAACAACATTCTTACAATATTGTTTAAATAAAAGATTTAATGGACAGAGGGATTTTAATTTAAAGTTAAACTTGATCCTTTTTTAATGTATAATGTACTTTAAGCATTTCTATAGGGACACCTAAAAATGTAAATTCTGTCATCATTCACTCACCCTCACGTCGTTCTAAAACTGCAAGACTTTTGTTGAAATTCAGAACACAAATGAAGATATTTTTAATGAATTCTGAGAGATTTCTGTCCCTCCACTGACTTAAAAAAAAATCATAAAGGAACCCAGATGAATTGGGCATCTTCCGAAGAGACTCGATTGCTTTATATGATGAACAGATTTAATTTAGGCTTTTATTCATGTATAAACACGAATCGATGCACACATCAGTCATGGCAAACAGAAGCTCTTAGCACACTTGCGTGTGGTGAAAGAATCAATGAGGATCATTCTCATGTTATGCAGCACGTTTGAGATCCGTAAGAAGCAACGAGGTTCTGTTCATGTTTGCTGATCAGTGTAAATATGGGAATAAAAGCCTAAATGAAATCTGTTCACCATGTAAAGTGATCAAGTCTCTTCGGAAAATTTGACTAAACCACTGAATGTCAGTGGAGGGACAGAAATCTCTCAGAATTCATTAAAAATATCTTCATTTGTGTTCAGAAGATGAATGATTTTTTCAGGTTTGGAACGACATGAGAGTGAGGAAATGATGACACGATGTTCATTTTTGGGGGAACTATCCCTTTAACATCACACGTCACCCATTGAATGGAAACATTTAGACAGAAGAAACATGTTAGGCCATCTGTTTTTACAAATAAGAACTTTTTACATTGAGAAATTGAAGCATATCTTACATAAAACTAATGACTGGTTTGTTATTTAGTGCTTCCTCCCAGGAATTCGTGAAACAATGGGACAATATAACAGCAGCAGCGTCAGTATATCATTTTATGATTTATTCTTAGAGTGGGAGAAAATCTCATTGAAACAAAATTACGCATACTTTGTATTTGTCTGGCTCCTTTCAGTCATTGAGATCCCAGTCATGATCTTGACTCTGATCGCCTTGTGTTTTCTCATCAAATCCCGGCCTGCTGCTTCAGTTTTTGTTGGTCATTTGATACTTTCAGATCTCATACAGGTCATTTATATGTTAATAACTACAGCAACCACATGGTCAGATCATCTGTTAAGTGCATATTTATATTCTCTGATTGTGAGTGTGTATTTTATGGCATGTGTTGCTATTGAACGATATCTTCTGGTTTCTCATCCTATCTGGTACAAATCTCACCATTCACTCAAACTCTCCTGTTTTATTTCTGTGATCGTCTGGTTTGTGCCTCTGATCTTTGCAGATATATACCCCCCTCGTATTTATTTTAAAAATCGACCCATGTGTATAGCGTTTTTAATTCCTTACATCATAATCATTCTCTGTTTTGCTGGCACGTGGCGAGGTCTTTCTCACTCAATATCACTGACTGCTCTCAAGCGCAAATTAATTTTGGGCAGTTTGTTCCTGGTGCTGTTGACTTACACATTTCTCATTCTCCCATATCTGATTATGGTATTTATTTACATTTTTTTTCCCCATTACACTTTTGGATATAAATTGTACGACTTTGCAGCATTGCTCATGTATGTGAATCCACTTTCTGACTGTTTGCTGTACCTGTTGATGAGGCCGCTGCACTGCTTTAGTGTGCTGTATTTCAGCTCAAACGCCTGCATCTCATTCACTGAACACCTGCAGCTCAGTTTAACCCGCTGCTAAATGAGCTGAAGAGCACTACGTATATTTAAATAAAGTCAAGGTCAAATTTTTCATTGCAAACACACTTAATTTCTAGGAAACAATGTAAACAATTGTATTCACAAAAATATATAAATATATATATTGTGTTTCTCCTTCTGCTGATTTAGTGTAGTAGCAGTAATTTATCATATGATGGAGAGGAGGGTTATGACTGGTCACAATCTAGAGGAGCAAATCTTTGCATTTTTAAAAAGCTGTTCAGATTGCAGTCATGGATCAGTGCTGTACCCCTGCTCATTAAATCAGTGCACACGTGCAAATAACCCTATAAAAAGACCTGATTTTAAGTGCATGATTAAAGTCAAGTATATAAGAGGTGCACTAAGTGGGCTTTATAAAAGTATATATAAAATATCAAGCAGCACAAAATTGCACGGCAATCTAAAGAGTTTGATACGCTGGTAAATCATAGCTGGAATATTGTTGTGTGTTTTTGTAGAAGTGTGTTGTATTGTTTCTTCTTCATCCTTTACTCGCTCTTCTTTGTATATTAAAGAGCTCACTGTTCTCCAGTATCTGTTTCTGCCTCTACTTTTTTGACAAATAACTGTTGATGGTAAACTGTATGTGAAGTA
The DNA here is from genome assembly GCF_001515645.1 of Sinocyclocheilus grahami. Classification (NCBI taxonomy): domain Eukaryota; kingdom Metazoa; phylum Chordata; class Actinopteri; order Cypriniformes; family Cyprinidae; genus Sinocyclocheilus; species Sinocyclocheilus grahami. Next base: position 115,863 of record NW_015506833.1, on the reverse strand, counting down.
GGATTTTTAAATTATAACGCACATGATAAAACAACAGTTTATATAATCAAACAGTTAGAAACATGACAAACACAAATAACCACAGTTAAGAGATATACAAGACATCTTCTCTCAGACACTTGAAGGGATAGTTCACCCAAAAATGCCCTTATTACGATCCAAACCCATAAGACCGTCATACCTTCATTCGTCTTCAGAACACAAATTAAGATATTTTTGATGAATTCCGAGAGCTCTCTGACCCTCCATAGACAGCAAGGATACTACCACGATTAAGGCACAGAAACGTAGTAAGGATGTCATTTAAATAGTCCATGTGACATCAGTGGTTCAACCGTAATGTTACGAAGCTACGCGAGTACTTTTTGTGTGCGAAGAAAACTAAAATATAACGACTTTACTTTATATTTTTTTCATGGAGAGTAGTAGGGCTGTCAAAAACAGAATTTCGAATTTTCGTAGAATTTAAAATAAAAATCCACATTCAAATGCAAAAACGTTGCATTTTTGAATTTTAGGTGTGCCACTAGATGCCACTAGATGCGGCGCTGCTGCGTTGTTAATTACAAATACTGTGGGAAAAGAGAACATCACTGCGGAGATCTTGTTTACGTCAAAACTGAAACCAAGCCGTTCACACAGAATGCATATTTATCTCATTTTCTAGAGGGACATCTATCACCGTTGCACTCGCATCTTGCACAAAAGAGCCGCATGTTTAAAATGAATGCAAGTTCAACTTTGAAAACACATACCTCGAGACTTTATGGCGGGTTTTTCCCCCATCCCACTGTATCTCATGTTTTTAAATGAAAAAATGTACCGAATGTGATTTCGGTCCTTTGTATTAAACTATGCATACATGCATGATGCTGTTTTGTTTATAGCTGTTTAAGCAACTTAATTATAATTGGTGTATAAACATTATTTTAAACATTATGCACTTTGAATAAAGGTGCATTAGTAATATTTTGCTCGATGCGTCCTCTTGTGGCCTCAAGAGAAAAGAAGCCAAAAGCTTTTCTTCACCCTAACTGAAATTATGCATTTTAAATTAGAATATAATTCGAATTTTGATCATATTTAAGTAAAAAATTTGAATTTAGTTTTTCAGCTATTTTGACAGCCCTAGAGAGTAGGTGTCGCAGCACTCACAACACACCAGAGGAAGAAGAAAAACGGGACAAAGACAGGTAATGTGATGTAATGAGTGATGATCATAAGTAAACTAGATGAGGTAAAAGTTTGTGAGCAAACGTTATGTTGGCCTAGTCTAGAAAGCCTAGTCTAAAAGTTTAAAACAGGATAATAACAATGTCTGGAGTTCCAGAGATCTGAGATTTTTCGTGTCACATGATAACACGTTTTAATAATAGTTTTGCGTTATAGTTGTGTAATATTTGGGTATTTATGGTATTTTTATGGCTAGTTTAGTAATGTTTGTATATAACTGGGCTTATTAAAATAGCAATTAAAATAGTTAAAATAGCAACATTTAATGTCAAATTCACTTTAAAGACGTAGCCTACATTTCTCAGTTTAATTCGTGGTGATAACGTTAGAAAGCGCTATAGTTTAGTAGAACATTGCTGCCATCTACTGGAAATTGAACACTTCAAATTAATTTTTCATTAAACAGTAACGTTACTGTATGCTACAGAAGTGTTCAAACAATCTACCGTATCTGGGTCGCCCTGAGGGGTTTTCCCGATCACCAGGAAATCCTCTTGAAGCATAACCCCCCATTCCCCATAGCGACCCCTAGAGGACGCAGTTCGAAGTTCCCATGAAAGGGAACGTCTCAGATTACTTATGTAACCATGGTTCCCTTAGTAGGGAACGAGACACTGCGTCCTCTAGGTTTCTTACCATGCTGCGAACGCAAGCTTCAGATGAAGAAGTGAATGATGTGTAGCTCCCGGCGCCTATACAGTGTTGACCTTAATCAGTGGATCGGGTTCGACTGGAAGATCTTCATCACTGTCCCAGTAGATCCCGGAAATAACAGTAAAATAAGTACAAATATACATTACATTTCTCCATTCTTTGTACTGTATTTTTGTACATATTTTTCTGTTATTTTCGGGAGCTGCTGGGACAGTGATAAAGAAAAATACATCCCGCCTGAGTCTATAGAGGTCAGAGGAAGACGAGCACAAAGAGGAGAAAATACTGTAGCAGACAGAGAACAATAGCTCATCGTGTTCATGATGGTGGAAATATAGGAAGAAAATATAAACATTGAATTGGGGGTATTGTTACGAACCCAAAGTGCTCGTTCAAGAAGGGTTCTATTAACATAAACAGACACGCGAGCCAAAAAGGCAGATTAATCATTTTATTAGGCAGAGAACTTTTACTGCACATCACGCGTATCCTTAGTCAACAGCAAACAACAGACAATAAGAAACAAATAAACTAAACTAAATAAAGGTCTGTGGGGAAACACAGTGTTCCGTGTGCAGTTACAGTAAATGGACTAAACGAAGCCTTTGATTTTTTGTATTCGAGTTACTCGAGGAATCGTTTCAGCTCTACCCACGATAAAGCATCCGCTACCACATTCTTGGATCCTCTTTTGTGATGGATTTCTGAATTAAATGGTTGCACCATTAATGCCCACCGCATCGAACGTTGATTGTGATGATACATTTTACTCAGAAAAATGCCAGCTATCCAGTGCGTTGTGATTGGCCGAATACCTCGAGCGTGTGACGGAAATGTTATGCCCCTCACCATACTGTGATGCCGTGACGAGATAAAACCAATAAGACCCATTACAAACAAGGGATTTGTTGCATCCAGTGGGGCCATAATTACTGATTATAATGACTTATACTGTCTTTTTACATAAACATTACCATGTCTGCATTTGTGATCGGAGAAACGACAAACTACAAGCGCTACACTACACTGCTCAAAACTCGCGTTTGAATCGTCAGTGGCAAATCCTTTAAATATAAAAATTGACTTACAGGCTGTGAGTCAGAAGCTCCAGACTGTCCTTGCAAAGTTGGAATTGCCCCACTTTATAGAAACAGACACCGGCATTGTAGGCTACTCTCTCAGGAAACAGTCCTTGTCCTCCATAAAATGTGCTGCACACATCTGGATATTTGGGTTGAAGTGTTCTGGAACAGTGTTGTAAATACAACTTAACCACTGATTTCTAGTTGTGTCCTCTTCTGGAAGACTAAACGAAGTAGTTTCGCTTTCACAACGAAACACAGCGTCTTCAGGACATGGCGGCGGCAACAAAACTACAGCGAGAATAAAAGTTACGCCTTCTTTCTTTGCGTGAACATTTGGGCGGCGTTATGCAAATCTTCCCACATAGTGATGTAGACATGTGGGGGCGTGTTAGAACGAGCCATTTTAGGTAGGCGTGGTTGACTCTTAACTTTTATGAAGAATATCTCTTTGGATTTGAGACTTTAGTCTTTGCAACTTTACAGATCTTCTTTATGCACCAAGAGCTTGTAACACTCCAAAGAGAAAGGAAAACTTGAAATCGCATCATATGACCCCTTTAAAAGTTCAGTTTAGAAGTATCGCATTGGTATCGGTATCGGCATAGTGGCAGCGTTGCAACGATTTAAAGAGATATTCTCAGTGTTACTCAGAAAACAGGTTTAACCCATTTTATTACTAGCAATATGGGAACTATCTTCCCTAATACATTAGAAACTGTTGCCCCCGTCAAAAAAGAAAAAAAAGAAAGAAAGTTATAGTGAAAAGTACTGTGTCATGGTACAACAGTAAAAATCTCTCAAGACAGGAACTTGAAAAAGGTCTTCAGAATCTTGTAGAAAGTCAGTATGTGTAGCTATAGACATTAATTTTGTATCGTAGAGGCGTTTTGTGCAGACGGATCCGGCGTTTTGGGAGGGTGAAACCGATATTTTTTTAAACCGAGGTCCCAGAGTGGATAAATCTGAAGACGTCGCCCTTGCGTTTTCGTGTGGACAGCGAATCGTCACGTAACAGCAACAAAAACATGAACAAACAGATATTCTCCAGCTTCTGATGTGTATCTGTTGCAAATGGTAAGACACTGTGCACATGTTGGAGTTGGCTCAAATGCTTTTATGAAATACGTGATGAGCTCTGATTGGTTAGCTGGCCCAGTGTGTTGTGACTGGCTAATCTGCCTCTAGAGACGAGCGTTTAGGTCACAAATAGTTGTAGATGTCGGGGTATTTCACGTTGGGCCGTTCAGTTGGATCATTTCTCAAACAAAAGGAAGGTTAGGAAAAGGGGCACTGACATAGACCAATGAAATTTAGTTTTTTAATATATCTCCTCCCCTCAGATTCACATAGGGTGGTGAAATAATCCTTTGACATGGTTAAAAATAACAAATGGTCTTGTAGCTGATTACGTTTCCCTCCAGTGGGCGCAGTTCTCAGAGTAAAATTACACGTTGCGCTCTACTTTTGTCATTTTTTGGGTCGACAGCTTATAAAAACCTAGTTCGTTTTTTTTTTACTTGTTTGCTGTACACCTTGTCACACAGCAGCTTTTAGGCATTGCTCTGTTTTTTTGTTATAAGTCAGAAATGACAAGGAGATAGAAAGCAATAGAAAGTCAATGGAGAGCGTTGGGTTGTTTTCCCCCCTGGTGGACGTGGTCTTCAGATTATGACGCGTTGTGCTCTCTCTCTATTGCTCATCAGTTTGAGCCCGATTGAGACGCAGAGGATATTAGTAAAGAGGAACGCGCAGAACCTGTGCAAGCACGGCTTTTAATGTTATGTTTTTTTATTGTTTTTGTCTCATACTTTTAGATACGCTGTTATTTGTAAATGCTACTGCTTCTGTTAGCTTTTAATATATGATTTTATTTAAAGCTGATTAAAGGTTTAATACAGTACAGCAAGCGCGTCCATGTATAACGCTTCTCATAGCTATGTGAAAATAAGTGTATAAATGATTCATTGTTGGAGCTGAGCTGAATGCGAGAGAGAGAGAGAGATGCAGAGCAGGGCACGCGAGGAACAGGATTGAGAACCGCTACTTTAGAACATTGGTATTGAAACTTGTGAATCCATTAGAATCGTTAGAAGACAGAATCGCGATTCATATATGAATAGATTTTTACGTGCACCCCTAGTTTTCTCTTCCTCTTTTCTAAAGCAGCGCAGTATGGCCCCGCCCCCTTCGTTGCATGTTCCCGAGGGCGGGGTTTATCTGGGTTTGTGATGTCACGAACCCAGGAAGTAACTCGTTGTAGTGCCTACCAGTTTTTTTTTTTTTGCCATTTAACCGCCAGAATTTTAAAAGACGATATCTCCGTTTGCATTGAACTCTCAGCGCCGCAACTTTGCAGATAGTGTGTAATGTTGCTGTTTGAGCATAAACAATAAATAACGTTAAAAAAATGAAATCGCAATCAACCACCCCTTTAAAAATAAACCTTGTTATGTGTACTGCATTGGGCTAACTGAGACTTGTTATAGCACTTGCATTTTACTGCTCTTTTCTTTACTCTCGAAGCGTAATGTCCACAAACGGATGAGTGGTCCAAAATTAACAATGAGCTTTGGGTAGTGGCTAAGAAAATTATGTTTAGGTCTCGAAGACAGTGAGTAGGAAAAACGTGTTTCCTAAAATGTAGGTAATCATCAATCAAAACTCTCAAATACCATATCTGACCACCAGGGGTGTGAAGTAACGAATTACAAATACTCACGTTACAGTAATTAAGTAGTTTTTATCAGTAATTGTACTTTTTTGAGTAGTTTAAAAATTGTGTACTTTTATTTTTACTTGAGTACATTTTCAGTGATGTATCAGTACTTTTACTCCGCTATTTTCCTCCGTTTGTGGTCGTTACATGCTTATTTTAATTTTATTTTTATCCATCAACGTGATTGGATAGAGAGTAATAGGTCTCGTGACTTTCGTCAAATCAAATTGTGCATATACAATTTTAACCGCCAACTGTTTATCATGGCTGCTGGAAGCGCATTCTTCAAGCATCAATTCTGTCGCATCTTCCTCTAACCTAATATGTTAAGGTAAATTTGGGATTTCTGCTTACTAAATGATTTGTATATATGCTTGCCTATCTACACGGCCTGAAATTTGGTGTGAGGTTGCGGGTATTGCATACAGTGTTAACTCCCGCAAGTGCCACCTTCGGTAAATTCCCCACTCACTCACTTATGAGACAGCCTCGTCTCTCTCTCTTGCGTGCGTTCTGCAGCAGTCACTTGGATAAGTCGCTGTTGCTTGTTGAACTTGTTGACTTTTGATGAGTTTGAGCGCGTGATGCACGCTGTGAAAATGTTTGTTTTTTTAAAATCCATTTTATACAATCCGCCTTCATTTAGCAAGTGCACTCGCGCATAAACAATTTTCAAGTTCAACACTTTTTGTTCTGTTCAGTTGTGGATGCTGCTGATTCACTGAGACCGCCGCGGCTCAGCAAAGAGACATGTGTGTCAAGTCAAGTTTATTTGCTTTTCACGATACAAATCATTGCAAAGCAACTTTACAGCAAATTATGTTTTTACAATATTTAGTGGTAGCTTATCAGTGGTGACTGATAAATGTCTGTAAGAACATCAGATGGACTGTATTTGTGTCATTTTGTTAGGTTAATGCTTCAGCTACAGATGATGTGTTGTGCAATTGTTAATTGGGTTTCTTTCTTTAGTAATGGCATTCATTCTCGTTACATAAGATACCTGTCTGTTATGTAGTGCCCTGTTATACTGCATTACTGTGTAATATTTATGGCCGTGGCCGTCATTATGATGGAGAGATGGATTAATTAATGTAGGACGCCACGGCCCGCCACTGCATTTGAGTCATGTAACTTAGAGGTTGATGCATTAATTAATTTTTCTGCATTGACAAAGAAAACATGTCGGAACTTCGAGATATTTTTAAAGGGGTCATATGATGATGTTGCTAAAAAGAACATTATTTTGTGTATTTGGTGTAATGAAATGCGTTTATGCGGTTTAAAGTTAAAAAAACACATTTTTTCCACATACTGTACATTATTGTTTCTCCTCTATGCCCGCCTTTCTGAAACGCGTCGATATTTAAAAAGCTCATTGTTCTGAAAAGCGAGGTGTGCTCTGATTGGCCAGCTATCCACAGCATTATGATTGGCCGAATACCTCAAGCATGTGACGGAAATGTTACGCTCCTAACATACTGTGATGCCCTGTCCGGCCGGAGCAACGAGACAAAAACATTAAAACCCATTATAAACGAGGCATTCATTGCATCCAGTGGGGACATGATTACAGATTATAATGACTTATACCGTCTTTTTACGCGTTGCGTTGCATCGCTCCGCGTAAACATAAAACCCTGTCTGCATTTGTGATCAGAGAAATGACAAACAACAAGCGCTACTCTACACTGCTCAAAACTCACGTTTGAATCGTCAGTGGCAAATCCTTTAAATATAGAGTCAGAACAGCCGGCATTGTAGTCTACTCTCTCAGGATCAGGAAACAGTCCTCCATAAAATGTGCTGCACACATCTGAATATTTGGGTTGAACTGTTCTGGAACAGTGTTGTAAATACAGCTTAACCACTGATTTCTAGTTGTGTCCTCTTTTGGAAGAACAAACAAAGTAGTTCCGCTTTCACAAAATTCTTCATAGAGATAATTGTGCTCCTTCCTGCAAAAAATGGAGCAGACAAAAGTTTTTCTAACATTTTAGACCTAAAAGGAAGATTTGAGATGGGTCTGTAATTAGCCAGTTCACTAGGATCTAGTTGTGGTTTCTTAATAAGAGGCTTAATGACCGCCAGCTTGAATGGTTTTGGGACGTGACCTAAAGACAACGACGAGTTAATAATATTGAGAAGCGTTTCATCTGCTACAGGTAACAACTCTTTCAGTAATTTAGTGGGTACAGGATCTAACAGGCATGTTGTTGGTTTAGATGCAGTGATAAGTTTATTTAGCTCTTCCTGTCCTATAGTTGTAAAGCACTGCAGTTTATCTTTTGGTGCGATGAATGAAACTACAGTATTATACGCTGTAGAATCTACATTTGTTACTGTATTTCTGATATTATCTATTTTATCGGTGAAGAAATTCATAAAGTCATTACTATTAAACTGTAAATGTGAGCCAAAATCATCACAATTAAAAGAACCAAAGACTTAAACTACTTCAGTCTGTGTGCATTGAATTTATTTAATACACGAGTTTCACAATTTGAGTTGAATAAATGAACCTTTCCACGACATTCTAATTTATTGAGATGCACCTGTGTGTATAAATATATATACAAAAATGTTGATTGGATAAAAATCATATTTTAAGCTATATATATATATATATATATATATATATATATCATTGTGATGGGGGCCTGCAGTAAGTCATAGCCCCGGGGCCCAGTGAGGTCATCAAGTACCACATCTTGTTAGGATGTCAAGTAAAGTCTAAAACTACACTGAACAAAATCATAAACGCAACACTTTTGTTTTTGCCCCCATTTTTCATGAGCTGAACTCGAAGATCTAAGACTTTTTCTATGTACACAAAAGGCCTATTTCTCTGAAATATTGTTCACAAATCTGTCTAAATCTGTGTTAGTGAGCACTTCTCCTTTGTCACTCCTCACTCCTCCTGGGCTGGTGTGGTTACACGTGGTCTGCGGGTGTGAGGCCGGTTGGGTGTACTGCCAAATTCTCTGAAACGCCTTTGGAGACGGCTTATGGTAGAGAAATTAACATTCAATTCACGGGCAACAGCTGTGTTGGACATTCCTGCAGTCAGCATGCCAATTGCACACTCCCTCAAAACTTGCGACATCTGTGGCATTGTGCTGTGTGATAAAACTGCAAATTTTAGAGTTGCCTTTTATTGTGGCCAGCCTAAGACACACCTGTGCAATAATCATGCTGTCTAATCAGCATCTAGATATGCCACACCTGTGAGGTGGATGGATTATCTCAGCAAAGGAGAAGTGCTCACTAACACAGATTTAGACAGATTTGTGAACAATATTTGAGAGAAATAGGCCTTTTGTGTACATAGAAAAAGTCTTAGATTTTTTAGTTTAGCTCATGAAAAATGGGGGCAAAAACAAAAGTGTTGCGTTTATAATTTTGTTCAGTGTATATCTTCAGAATTATGTTCAATCTGTTCAGTTTCTTTATTGTCAGTGTGTCCTTTGAGTGACATGTTCAGTGTTTGCAGTTGTGTTCATGTCTGATGAGGCAACACATGTTCATTTTGATTACAAAGTTATGGATTGTAATTTTCATTTTAAGTTACTTCAAGCAGAGCATCCACAATATCAGATCTACTGCATTTACGGGGTCATATGATGCAATTTCAAGTTTTCCTTTCTCTTTGGAGTGTTACAAGCTGTTCATGCATAGATAAGATCCCTAAAGTTGCAAAGACTAAAGTCTCAAACCCAAAGAGATATTCTTTATAAAAGTTAAGACTCGTCCACGCCTACCTAAAACGCCTCGTTTAAACACGCCCCCACATGTCTACGCCACTATGTGGGAAGATTTGCATAACGCTGCCCAAATGTTCACGCAAAGAAAGAAGGCGTAACTTTGATTCTGGCTGTAATACTGTTGCTGCTGCCATGTCGCTGTTTCGCTGTGAAAGCTAAACTATTTTGTTTGGTCTTCCAAAAGAGGACACAAATTAGGTTGTTTCATTGACAATGTGACATTTAAAAATAGATATTGAACAATTGTAATGTACCAATTTTTCCACTGCTTTCTCTTGCCTAATAGAAAGGCTAATAAATAATGTATTTGTTAAAGTCCCCCTGTAGTGAAAATCAAGTTTTTTATGTCGTTTATTTGTCTATGTGGTGTTTTTAATATGCTTTTAGACAAACCATGTGCTACGTCGCAATCCAAAAACCAATCACGTCAAGGGATCGATTCCTATCACTAGCATGCAAAATATACCAATACCAGCACAAAACCAAAAATAAATCAGAGCAAAAAACCCATGACGCTGTGATTTAATGTGAATTTAGAACCGCTAACTTGCATTATAACCCGTGGCAACAGTGTAAAAGTAACCCAGAGTCAGACGCACCTCTCCCGCAGCTGCGTCTGCACTTCACACGCGTATGCTCGCGGGCGCGAATAAACAATCACAAACGGCTGCATTTGAGTCTTTAAGGCATTTTAGGACACAACATTGTCAAGTAAGTAACTTTAAGCATTCTCTCAAGAAGAGAAAACAGTCCCTCCATTCTCTCCTTGCTCTCCTGTGCTCTTCTCTCCTCTGTCTCTCTCTGGAGTGTGATGTCCTCTCTGAGTAGCTCCACCAGCTTCCATTCACTCCCTCACCTGTCCCAGGACACTTGCTCTCCTGTGCTCTTCTCTCCTCTGTCTCTCTCTGGAGTGTGATGTCCTCTCTGAGTAGCTCCACCAGCTTCCATTCACTCCCTCACCTGTCCCAGGACACTTGCTCTCCTGTGCTCTTCTCTCCTCTGTCTCTCTCTGGAGTGTGATGTCCTCTCTGAGTAGCTCCACCAGCTTCCATTCACTCCCTCACCTGTCCCAGGACACTTGCTCTCCTGTGCTCTTCTCTCCTCTGTCTCTCTCTGGAGTGTGATGTCCTCTCTGAGTAGCTCCACCAGCTTCCATTCACTCCCTCACCTGTCCCAGGACACTTGCTCTCCTGTGCTCTTCTCTCCTCTGTCTCTCTCTGGAGTGTGATGTCCTCTCTGAGTAGCTCCACCAGCTTCCATTCACTCCCTCACCTGTCCCAGGACACTTGCTCTCATGAGCTCTTCTCTCCTCTGTCTCTCTCTGGAGTGTGATGTCCTCTCTGAGTAGCTCCACCAGCTTCCATTCACTCCCTCACCTGTCCCAGGACACTTGCTCTCCTGTGCTCTTCGCTCCTCTTTCTCTCTCTGTAGTGTGATGTCCTCTCTGAGTAGCTCCAACAGCTTCCATTCACTCCCTCACCTGTCCCAGGACACTTGCTCTCCTGTGCTCTTCGCTCCTCTTTCTCTCTCTGTAGTGTGATGTCCTCTCTGAGTAGCTCCAACAGCTTCCATTCACTCCCTCACCTGTCCCAGGACACTTGCTCTCCTGTGCTCTTCGCTCCTCTTTCTCTCTCTGTAGTGTGATGTCCTCTCTGAGTAGCTCCAACAGCTTCCATTCACTCCCTCACCTGTCCCAGGACACTTGCTCTCCTGTGCTCTTCGCTCCTCTTTCTCTCTCTGTAGTGTGATGTCCTCTCTGAGTAGCTCCAACAGCTTCCATTCACTCCCTCACCTGTCCCAGGACACTTGCTCTCCTGTGCTCTTCGCTCCTCTTTCTCTCTCTGTAGTGTGATGTCCTCTCTGAGTAGCTCCAACAGCTTCCATTCACTCCCTCACCTGTCCCAGGACACTTGCTCTCCTGTGCTCTTCGCTCCTCTTTCTCTCTCTGTAGTGTGATGTCCTCTCTGAGTAGCTCCAACAGCTTCCATTCACTCCCTCACCTGTCCCAGGGCACTTGCTCTCCTGTGTTCTTCTCTCCTCTGTCTCTCTCTGGAGTGTGATGTCCTCTCTGAGTAGCTCTACCAGCTTCCATTCACTCCCTCACCTGTCCCAGGACACTTGCTCTCCTGTGCTCTTCGCTCCTCTTTCTCTCTCTGTAGTGTGATGTCCTCTCTGAGTAGCTCCACCAGCTTCCATTCACTCCCTCGCCTGTCCCAGGACACTTGCTCTCTTGTGCTCTTCTCTCCTCTGTCTCTCTCTGGAGTGTAATGTCATCTCTTCTCTCCTCTGTCTCTCTCTAGAGTGTGATATCCTCTCTGAGTAGCTCTACCAGCTTCCATTCACTCCCTCACCTGTCCCAGGACACTTGCTCTCTTGTGCTCTTCTCTCCTCTGTCTCTCTCTGGAGTGTGATGTCCTCTCTGAGTAGCTCTACCAGCTTCCATTCACTCCCTCACCTGTCCCAGGACACTTGCTCTCTTGTGCTCTTCTCTCCTCTGTCTCTCTCTGGAGTGTGATGTCCTCTCTGAGTAGCTCTACCAGCTTCCATTCACTCCCTCACCTGTCCCAGGACACTTGCTCTCTTGTGCTCTTCTCTCCTCTGTCTCTCTCTGGAGTGTGATGTCCTCTCTGAGTAGCTCTACCAGCTTCCATTCACTCCCTCACCTGTCCCAGGACACTTGCTCTCTTGTGCTCTTCTCTCCTCTGTCTCTCTCTGGAGTGTGATGTCCTCTCTGAGTAGCTCTACCAGCTTCCATTCACTCCCTCACCTGTCCCAGGACACTTGCTCTCTTGTGCTCTTCTCTCCTCTGTCTCTCTCTGGAGTGTGATGTCCTCTCTGAGTAGCTCTACCAGCTTCCATTCACTCCCTCACCTGTCCCAGGACACTTGCTCTCTTGTGCTCTTCTCTCCTCTGTCTCTCTCTGGAGTGTGATGTCCTCTCTGAGTAGCTCTACCAGCTTCCATTCACTCCCTCACCTGTCCCAGGACACTTGCTCTCTTGTGCTCTTCTCTCCTCTGTCTCTCTCTGGAGTGTGATATCCTCTGAGTTGCTCCACCTGCTTCCATTCACAGGCAAAATACTGAAGTGCTAAAGTTTGGTTAAAACATTTGTAGACATATCTTGAATGACAGCACTACAAAAACACAACAAAGGGCAAGACTATTGCCTTATATAGTGGTTGTCTTATTGTTTGTGGGTTTTGTGTTAATAAAAACCTGGCTTTTAACACTTCTGCTAGGTATTTGAGTAAATGAAAACACAATACTTACATTTCAATGTGAATTCCCCCACAGAACTCTCACCCGCAGTGTTCTTTGAATATAAACATCGTCGTCATCTGCGCAAGTGATTCTGGGATATGGTAGGGTGTGAAGTGTCCATCAGATGTACACTTCATTTTCCTGGGAAACGGAGGGTGCATTTGAAGTCACTTTTGAATTATATCAGCCTTAGTCGTGCTGCGGTGACGCAATCGGCCTTGGAATGTGGTCTTCGTAGGGTGCATTCTTGAATTGGGACAGCTTACGTTGTGACGCTGTGATGCAATCGCACTTCAAATGCGTTCTTTGGAGTCCGTGCACTTCACATTGGGACACAGCTTGAGTGTGTCGCACACAGAAGTGAGTGCAGCGTCGTGATCGAGAAGCTCGTTTGATAAAGTTGCTTCAACTGAAGATTATCCTGGCTTAAGTCAAATAAATGACGACAGCACTAAGTGAAAGTGTGGACAATGACTCGCAGTTCATAGCAGAAAATAGTTTTTTTTTTTTTTTTCTCGTGGTATGTGTTGGCTGTTAGAATGATGCAGTAATATATCGTGAAGGCCACGAAAATTGTGAGTACGCTTAACCCTTAAATGCATAACGTTGACTAACTATGTTCCGTACACTTTCCGCTATTCACTGCACGCCAGCGACCACTCCTCCGTTGTTGAAAGACAGACAAGCATGTTTGTGTGATCATTCTCTGGGTGAATACCCATTATACAGTCCACACTTTGATTGATGTCTTTAGGACGAATAGTTTTTGAGAAAAGGGGGGAAAAGTACCTCCTCCGCCAGTGTACGGAAAATGATAAGGGTTAACGGTGTTCCGTACAGGCTTAAGCTGCGGTTACACTAGACTTTTCATTCCACTGACTTCCATTCATACGCATGCGAATGCGTCAGACAGGAAACGCAAGCCCGTGCAAAGATATTTCACATTTCGCTGCATAGCAAAGTTTAAGTTTGATGAACTGCGAATTCGCGTCACGTGAATGCGTGAGACCAAAACGTGGAACAAAAAGTGACCTCTCAGTACAGAAATTTAAAACATGGAGGAATCGCTATTTTTAGCAGTTTCTCATCATCCTGTTTTATACAACACAACTTTAAAAGATTACAAAAATCACATAAAAAGAGAAGCGGCTTGGTTTGCGGTGGCAAGGGAAACAGGAGCGGATGATTTTTTTATTGCATGAGATTTGTATGTTTGCGTGTGTGTACTTCATTAACTATACTTGTGACTGATTGTTATCACTTAAATAGAAAATAATTATGACTAGTGAGGATATTTTGTTGGTGTACTTTGAAAACCTTGGCGCATGATGTCATTTCCTGGTCCCGCTCCATTTCGCAGCACCGTCTGAACGAATTTAACATGCTCAAAGTCTAGTGTGACCGTGGCTTTATAATGGTGTTCCGAACAGCGCGCATAACTTGATTTTATCGGCGAAAATGGACATTTAACTGATCAACTGTGAACTGTTTATTTATTTTAACTGAAGAAAACATTATTTAAATGAATATGAAAGATGAGTACCTTTTTATTTGGTTAAAATGTAAGTTAATTGCTGCTTTAACAAAGGACCATGCGAGTTAAGCATGATTGTATCGTGATATTAGTTATGGCATGTGAGTTAAGCATGAACCATATGAAACATTAATGAATAACATTTCCATATCTTTCTGAAGACAAGAAGGGCAAACCACTTGCAATGATAAAAAAAAAAAAAAAAGATTAACGAATGTGAAAACTTCAAAACATAAATGATTAGGATGCATGTGTTTACAATTATTTACATTTGACACTAAACTGATTAAAAAATACCATAACTAGAAATTAGCATGTTCATTTTCTGTGTGCACTATTTACATTGTGTGTGTGGGTGTGTGTAACGTGTGTTTTATGTGGACAGACAAAGTAACGTTACTTTTTTAATGAAATGTTGACTTTGAAATAACAACACAATCAATTGAGTTTCATATCACGTTTAATTTATTAAAGAATGACAATTTAAAATGTTAAAATATTCAAATTAACTGACCATTTATGAATATAAACATCATCACTGCACAAAACAGCGTCTGTGCTGACCGATGTGCTGCTTCAATGCTGCCTGTCTCAGGTGAGGATGGCGCTACAGTGTTCATCGCCTACAATTGATGTTTAAAAATTCCCATTTCAAAGCATTTATTCAACAAAAGATAATATATTTAACAATTCGTGATTACATAATATTCATTTCATAAAGGCTCAAACACTCAATATGTGCAATGCATATTTTTTCCTCGAGGTAGCACTGTTTGATACACAATGATGATGTGACGTTTCACTCATAATTACCGCAGGCACAAAACAAACGAATATCATCAGTAAAAATTGAACTGGTTTTAATGGCTTTACTGCAGAGCAATTACTATTTGCAATGAAATATAAATGTCACTGCTATTTAATGCTGGATGTGATGAATAAGCTGCCAGTGATCAAAATATTGAATATGAAGTCACTGAAAACGATAGTTTTGAGAATAGGTTTGAGATTGTGAAAGTGAGTGTACTGTGGAAGTGCGCTCTGACGATGACAGCGATGGTAAAATCATCTGCTCAGATTCAGGGCCGGCCCTTGGCATATAGTAGGCAGGGTGCAAAATGACTGGGGGGGCGCCACACGAAAGTTTTTTGGTTGGAAGTCCCTCTTGTGACCATTGTGCGCTCCTACATCCATATATTAAGCTAAATTATTTCTGACAGTTAACATAATTTTAGTACCGATCGATCATCGAACTGATTAAAATAATGTTAGAATAAAATAAAATTGACATCAACGAAAAATAATAAGATTTGACATTATGTCATGTTGAACTAATTTAAACACTTTCTGCATCATGACAATTATAATACATCATCATAACGCAATAATTATGCATGGCGCACGCAGTTAAAATAGTTTTGCCATTTATGTGCTCTTAAAGTATCATTTCTAAAAAATTAGTGAAAAAAAAATTTATCAGGGGCACAAGTCAGGAAGCGACGCAAAGAAGAGGAGCAGAAAAATATCAATATAGAGGTAAAAATCACAAGTTAACGACTGTGTATTAGCCCGTGATGTTTATGTAGTATTTTGAATTAGCCTTTTTAAAACATCCTAACTGGCAACACTGACACCGTGGAACATTTTTGCTTGAGTTAACTGCTTATTTAATTTTACTTTATTTTCTTTAAAATAAATGTAAGCTTCTGTAATGTTGTTTTAATTTGTTAAATTACTGCTTGCTTTTAATTCACCAAAAAGTTTCTAAATGTCTTTTGAAAAAGACCATGACTAGGACTATAATCTAGCATTCATAAAATGAAATAATTAAGTTTAAGTATGTCATTTTCTACTGTATGCACAAAATTTTAATGAAAGGTATGGGTATGCTAATTAGACTAACTAGCTAGCTAGCTGGCTAACATCTACAAATAAATATAGCCTTTATTTTATTGCTTTTGTTGTCTGTTAGATTATTTTAGGCATTTCATATTGCTCATATTTCTCTTTGTTGTAATAAGTACTTGTCACTGTAGGCATAGTTGTGGGAGTAGCTCATGTCTGGTCTCTTCAATAGACTATTTTAACAGATTCACTCACCTACAACGCGTTTCAACATCTCCATTTATTTATTATCACAATTTATTTACTACTTATTTATGTTAATACGTATTTACCGTATTGACCCGAATATAAGACGATGTTTTTTTTCTTGGAAATATATCTGAAAAAACGCGGTCTTCTTATATTCGGGGTCTAGACTTTGACATGTCAATAATCCACCCACAACAATAGGTGGCGCCAAATACTCATAAAACGAGTGTGTCATGAAATACGTAATGTCATGTGTGTTGTAAAGATCGCGAGTAAAACAAAAGAAAAAGAAAAGCTTACAGCTGCATGAGTCGTGACTGTCACGTTAAAACGTAAGACAGTACCCAGATTTGAAGACTACAGTAAGATTTAACTTCTACTGTTAATAAGATTTTGGTAGGCTACTATTAGATGGATAGCCTAAATGTCCTAATTCAGATGGGCTACCGCTTTTTAAATTTTTTTTTAATGGTCTATCAAAAAGTGTATATTTTTTTAATGTGATTGTTGGTACATTTTACCAGTTTTTACCATACTTTCAAAACAAAAATTAAAATAGGAAAAATATGCAATATGAAAATAATTGAAGACAAAATGTGTTTTACTGAGAAAAAACAAGATTTGTTTTTTAAAAAGCTTTTTTCCAAAAGGTGCATCTGGAAAAAGGGGGGGTCGTCTTATATTCGGGCCGATACGGTATGTTATAATATAGTAAAGTTTTGAAAAATCTGCATTTTCAGAATTTTTTTGGTGGGGGGCGGAAATCTAAGATCTCGCCTAGGGCACCAACAGAGCCTGTGCCGGCCCTGCTCAGATTGAACTCTTTTAAGTTTCAAAAGGAAACGAAATATGCTTTATTTTATTCTTCTGTAATTGTTCTTAAAATATCAAGAGAGTTTTTTGCTATTGGAGCAGTTAGGGGTCCATCCGTGCTGGATATATAGGTCCGGGTCGCTAAAGATCAGAATATGTAATAATGATTGCCGAAACATTCATGCATTTAAGGGTTAAAGTGAAATCCCTGCTTGATTTTTTGTTTTCAGATGTGACTGTTTGAAGGTAATCATTTGAAAAGGTGGTTTCTCATTTTGAAGTTTCATAAGGGATTTGTTATACCACAAGTGAAAGGTTGTTCAACTGTTGTGTTGAAGGTGATTGTGTGGATTTGAAAAGACAGCACATAGACTGTAAATTCTTTTTATTATTTTAATTTAATCGATTACTCAAACAGAAGAAATAATTATTCATAAGAAAAAGAAATCTAAAAGAATAAATGTTGTTTAATTCCTTTTTGCACTTATGTACAGTGTACCTTTCTGTTGAGAGCTGTCAGGGAGTGGGGGAGTCTCACTTACTTTATTAGATCTGGGGAGGGAGGAGCATATCACACTGCACTCTCATGTATGCAATTTCACTTCAGGAAGCCACCGTGTAACATTACCATACCTGAAGCCTACCCTTGTCAATCAGTAGTATTCCAACACAATAAGGTAAGAAACCACATACACACTGTAACACAGTTTGTAGATCGGGAAGAAGGAGGCGGGAACCGGCAAACTTTCAAACAAAACTTTAATACTAAAATAAACAGAAAATAGCGCGACAGCCTCTCGCGGACGACTGTCGCGCACAAACAGAACCAAAACACAAAATAAAGTCCAGGCCTGGTCCTCTCTCTCCTTTCACTGTCGTCACTCCTCCTTTTTTATCCTTCCGGAGCTCCTCCGTGGGACTCGAGACCGGTGAGTGGTGCAGGTGTCGCTCATTATCAATTACTCCACCGGCCTCGCTCCGTTCCCACGGCTCTCGGCCCCGCCCCTCTCGACACGTTAGTGTGTAACGAGACTAAAAAGTTTGGGGAGCGGGGACCAAAATCCTTTCGTTGTCCAAACTTCCAGGGCAGCCGTAATCCATTTCCCCTACATGTCAGGCTAAATACCCCCATTAAAGTAGGTAGTCAACCAAAATTCCTATTACTGCCACGAGATTAAATAAAACCCAGTCACATTTGAAAATCATTCGCAAAATTTAAAAAAGAAATCATCACCAGGTGGCGCAAAGGGACGGTTGACACCATTGCTTAAATAAAGCTGCAACTGTGACATTTTCACCTGTAAATAAAGATAAAAAATAATGAAATAAATCGGTGGTAATATAACAACAATAGGCTAATAAAGCATTCTAACATTTAATCTCAAATTATTCATCATATAGCCTAAATGTTCCAGCTATTTGACCACTGTTACAGTGAATACAGCGACGGCAGTGCTTGAAGTGTGCTTACTTTATACTGTACAGTACCTGCCAGTATTAACTTTGAATGTTTAGATTACATGTAAAGAGTTGTGCATTATGCCATAAAAATAAAACAATATAAAAGGTGGCTTATTGTTATGAGTGTTCTAGGCTAGGCCTAGTTCTAACACATATTTTGCCACTGTCACATTAATGTCACAAATGAAAGGCTTGAAACGTACATTTAATAATTCACTGATGCATTTCAGCAGGTCATATGCACTTATTCGTTACCTGTCCTTTTTTTTAACACATCTATTCCCGTATACAGAGCATGACATGCTGAAAATTGTCCATGAATTAAGAAATTGCTTACTTTTTAGGATTCGTTCCTTTGTATTAGTTAAAACGTTTTTTTAATTATTAATTAAACCATGTTTTAAAGAATAATAATAATAATACGGTTTCGTACAGAGTTTTGGCGTGTGGGTGATTGGGGGAATCCGTAAAATGTAAAAATAAAAAATGAAACAACACAGCTCACTCAGATTTCTCAGCAAACATCGACAGTTGGTTGAACCGGCTCATTCGGTTCTTTTTGAGTCGGACGTGCTACTTCGGCTGTGCATCTTTTGTCATTAACCCCGAAATATTTTGTGAACCGGCTGGACCGGTTACTTCCTGAGAACCGGCTCAAAAGAACAATTCATTCAAGAATCAAACATCACTACAGGACAGAGAAAGGCCATCTCTGTCCTCAGCTTAGCCCACTGTTAATGATATTCACATCTTTTTATATTCATAATCATTGATTATCACATCTGATTTTCTCCCAACTTTTTTATTCACTGGCATGAATGTAATATGCCAATGAATGCTCAGGTTCTCAGTTTATTTATCTTTATATTTCAATTTTATTTAGGGATAGTTATTTAAATAGGCAGGGAACTATCTGTTTAGTTTATGTATCTCTATTTACATTGTTTATAATTTTTTATATAAATTATATTTCTTTTATTTGCAGTTGATTTCATCTAAGACTGTGGCTGGAAGTCAGTTGTTGTTGTGTTTCTGCTTGTCTCTTTTACTGTTCTTGTTTCTCTTTTGTTCAGTGATTCTGTTTGTTAACAGTAGGTGTTCATCATTACTGTTAAATCAGCACTTAATTAATCACTTATTAATCTAATTAACTGCAACACTGTTATAGTGTTACTTTTATCACTGTAGTGTGGATTATATAAACACTGAGCTGTGTTCATTTAACACTGGGGATTTTGCTGTGTATCCTTTGTCTGTGTATGTGTTTCTCAGCTGTCAAGTGTATCTTGAGGTTGTGGTCGGAAGTGCTGATTTCCTCTTCCTGTTTTTGTCAAGATGTTTGTGTGCTCTTCTCTCACATTAAAGGAAGCACCCCAAAGAGTTAGAAAATACCTATTCTAATAGTCAGCAGACTTTAAAAATATCCCTCCAATTTCAGCTTAAAAATATGTGTTTAAATACTGCCTTACATTTAGTAAAACTGAAGTGTCTGTACTATACAAGTCAATCCCACTCATTGGGCCTCATTTGTCAATCTAACACAGAAATAAGTGCAGATCTGAGTGCAAAAATCAACTTACAACAGTGTCACGAGTCCGGTCTATGAACTTCCGTTCACTCCCCACCAGAGGTCACCCGCTCACCACATGGACTCTCACACTACACAGACTGTTACACTATACCCTGGACTACATTTCCCATCATCCATTGCACTGATTGCACACAGCTGTAACCAATCACACGCTCACCTGAGAGCTATTACACACACTAGCTGGGTCTCATTTAGAAGGCTGCACCCTCCGGAGGTCGAATCCTCTGGAGGTCGCATCCTCTATAGGATGCATATACGAAGTGTCCTCAACCTAGAATTAAACGAGACGGCCTTCGTAGGACAGGCGGAAAAGGAAACTGGAAGCATCACGTTGCTATGCCAACACATTTAGAGCATCGTTGCGCTCTCACACTACTTATGAAGGAAAATTATTTCTAAATTTGGAAAACAGCCTCAATGATTGCACTGATTGCACACAGCTGTAACCAATCACACGCTCATCTGAAAGCTATTACACACACTATATAACATCCACCCAGATCCTGCTCAAGTCGCCGAGTATTGTCTGCGTTTATTACTCTCCTAGTGATGGCACTTTACGGAGCCATTTCCAGTTTTGCTAGTTTAGTTGTTTTTAGTTTGTTGTAAGGCAGTTGCCTTGCCTGTTTTCCTGTGTTCAGATTCTTGCCTGTGTTTTCGGATTACCCTTTTTGTCTTGCTGTTTCAGACACTGTTCGCCCCTGCCTGGATTATTGTTATGTACCTGGATTATGTCTCTTTGCCTTGCCCTGTTGGATATTATTCACCGTCGATCGACCTACGCCTGTTTACAGGACTGCTCTTGTGTTTTGCCCGTACCATACCTGTTCGCTGGTTTTTCGACCCTGCCTGTGTTTGTGACCACGTCTTTTAATAAAAGCTTTGCACATGGATCCGCACGTCTCATGTTCTGGTTACTCCGTAACAGAATACTCGGCCAAACAAGGATCCAGCAGCTTTTCACGCGGACATTGGCCAGATATGGATATGGCAAGACTATTATTAGCCCTCGAGCAGGGCACGCGTGTACAAGACTATTTAGATCTATTTTATTTCTTTGATCTGCCAGCCTGTCCTGATAGACTTTTTCTGCGAGGGCATTAATCAGCCGTTAAAGTCAAAACTCATTCGAGAGGGTCCGCATTCGTCACTCATTCAGTTTATGGATTATGCTTTGTTGACTGTTGGTTCATCATTCACTGTGGGTGTCACGGAGGAATGCGACACGTGTCCGCTCGCAAAATGGCGGACACAACAGCGCCCCGTTATGTCACAGCTGCCAATCCTGAATCAAGACAAGTCACAGCTGATCTTGCTGAATCAAGTCAAGTCACAGTTGATCGTCATGAGGCAAGTCAAGTCACAGCTGATCTTCCTGAATCAAGTCAAGTCACAGTTGATCATCATGAGTCAAGTCTAGTCATAGCTGATCTTCCTGAGTCAAGTCAAGTCACAGTTGATCATCATGAGTCAAGTCTAGTCATAGCTGATCTTCCTGAGTCAAGTCAAGTCACAGTTGATCATCATGAGTCAAGTCTAGTCATAGCTGATCTTCCTGAGTCAAGTCAAGTCACAGTTAATCATCATGAGTCAAGTCTAGTCATAGCTGATCTTCATGAGTAAAGTGAAGTCACGGTTGATCTTCATGAATCAAGTCAAGTCACAGCTGATCTTCCTGAGTCAAGTCTAGTCATAACTGATC
>NW_015506833.1:73840-93904 GCF_001515645.1 Sinocyclocheilus grahami | reverse complement strand
TATGGATATGGCAAGACTATTATTAGCCCTCGAGCAGGGCACGCGTGTACAAGACTATTTAGATCTATTTTATTTCTTTGATCTGCCAGCCTGTCCTGATAGACTTTTTCTGCGAGGGCATTAATCAGCCGTTAAAGTCAAAACTCATTCGAGAGGGTCCGCATTCGTCACTCATTCAGTTTATGGATTATGCTTTGTTGACTGTTGGTTCATCATTCACTGTGGGTGTCACGGAGGAATGCGACACGTGTCCGCTCGCTAGTCACAGCTGATCTTCCTGAGTCAAGTCAAGTCACAGTTGATCGTCATGAGTCAAGTCACAGCTGATCTTCCTGAGTCAAGTCAAGTCACAGTTGATCATCATGAGGCAAGTCAAGTCACAGCTGATGTTCCTGAGACAAGTCAAGTCACGGTTGATCTTCATGAATCAAGTCAAGTCACAGCTGATCTTCCTGAATCAAGTCAAGTCACCGTTGATCGTCATGAGGCAAGTCAAGTCACAGCTGATCTTCCTGAGTCAAGTCACAGTTGATCGTCATGAGTCGAGTCCAGTCAAGTCAAGACTCAAGTCAAGTCACAATTGATCTTCATGTGGCAAGTCAAGTCAAGTCACAGCTGAACTTCCTGAGTCAAGTCAAGTCACAGTTGATCGTCATGAGTCAAGTCTAGTCCCAGCTGATCTACATGAGGCAAGTCTAGTCACAGCTGATCTTCATGAGGCAAGTCTAGTCACAGCTGATGTTCCTGAGTCAAGTCTAGTCCCAGCTGATGTTCCTGAGTCAAGTCTAGTCACAGCTGATGTTCCTGAGACAAGTCAAGTCACAGTTGATCATCATGAGGCAAGTCAAGTCACAGCTGATGTTCCTGAGACACTGATGTTCCTGAGTCAAGTCTAGTCACAGCTGATGTTCCTGAGTCAAGTCTAGTCACAGCTGATGTTCCTGAGTCAAGTCTAGTCACAGCTGATGTTCCTGAGTCAAGTCTAGTCACAGCTGATCTTCATGAGTCAAGTCAAGTCACAGTTGATCGTCGTCAAGTCAAGTCTGCTTTATTTTATTTATAGAGTCATGAGTCAAGTCAAGTCAAGTCACAATTGATCTTCATGTGGCAAGTCAAGTCAAGTCACAGCTGATCTTCCTGAGTCAAGTCAAGTCACAGTTGATCATCATGAGTCAAGTCTAGTCACAGCTGACCTTCATGAGGCAAGTCAAGTCCCAGCTGAACTTCCTGAGTCAAGTCAAGTCACAGCTGATCTTCCTGAGTCAAGTCTAGTCCCAGCTGATCTACATGAGGCAAGTCTAGTCACAGCTGATGTTCCTGAGTCAAGTCTAGTCACAGCTGATCTTCATGAGGCAAGTCTAGTCACAGCTGATCTTCATGAGGCAAGTCAAGTCACAGTTGATCGTCATGAGTCAAGTCTAGTCCCAGCTGATCTACATGAGGCAAGTCTAGTCACAGCTGATCTTCATGAGGCAAGTCAAGTCACAGTTGATCGTCATGAGTCAAGTCTAGTCACAGCTGACCTTCATGAGGCAAGTCAAGTCACAGCTGACCTTCATGAGTCAAGTCAAGTCACAGCTTCCATTCCTGAGTCAAGTCAAGTCACAGCTAATCTTCATGAGTCAAGTCAAGTCTCCGCTGATCTGCCAGAGCCTCGTCACGTCTCAGCAGTTCGTCCAGAGTCACGTCACAGCTGATCTTCCAGAATCTCATCACATATCAGCTCATCTTCCAGAGTCACGTCATGTCTCAGCTGTTCGTTCAGAGTCACGTCATGTCTCAGCTGTTCGTCCAGAGTCACGTCACGTCTCAGCTGTTCGTCCAGAGTCACGTCACATCTCAGCTATTCATCCAGAGTCCCGTCACATCACAGCTGATTATCCAGAGTCCCGTCACATCACAGCTGATTATCCAGAGACCCGTCACATCACAGCTGATCATCCAGAGTCATGTCACGTCCTGTCTGTTACACCCAGATTATCAAGGTCAGCCCTTCTGTATCCCAGTCTGGTATCCAGTGTGAGGGATGCACCGCTGGTATCTGCACACGCAGCTGGTATCCCCAAACCCACTCACTCTAGCCCTCCTGTTCCTGAACTGATTCCCCTGTCTGAAGCGCTTCCCATGATGGGGATTGCTTTTTGGTATGTTTGGGCTGCATACCTTCCAGAGGTGGCGGCTGAGGCTGCAGAAACCTCTGAGGCGTCGGCTGAGGCTGCAGAACCCTCCAAGGCTGCGGTGCTCGCTTTGGCTCCTGGTATGGTGGTGGCGCACAGCAATACACTTTCAGTCTGTCCTGTCACGGTCAAAGGGACCATTGCTGAAATCTGTACCTGTCCTGTTAAGAAGAATGTTAATGAACTCTCCCTGTTTCCTGCTGATATTGCTGTAGAACCTCCAGAGGTGGCGGCATCCTCTGCAGAACCTCCAGAGGTGTCAGTAGTATCCACTTGTGAACTCTCGTCCTGTCCTGTCACAGCTATGGAGGCCGTCTGTGAACTCTCTGCCTGTCCTGTCAAGGCTACGGAGGCCACTTATGAACTTTTATCCTGCTCTGAACCGGCCGAGGAGGCCATCTCTGAACTCTCGCCGTGTTCTGAAACCTGTTTGGTTTGAAAACAAGCCTTGGTGGCTGATTGTGAACAGTCTGTCTTTCTTGTCTGAACTAAGGTGTCTGATTTCGAACTGTCTGTCTTGCTCGTTTCTGTAAAGTAATTTAAACCTGAGCTGTCTGTCTGTCCTAATGCTTCTGTAGAGTCTGAATTTGAATTATCTGTTAGTCCCGATTTAATCAAGTCTGATGTTGAACCATCCATCTGTCCAGTTTCTACTAATGCACCAGTGTGTAATATATCAGAATTTTCTGTCAGTCCAGTTTCAGTCAATTCAGTCAATGAGTCTAGTTATGAACTGTCAACTCAACCAGTCTTTGCCAAGGATTCCAATGTTGAATCGTCTGCCTGTTCAGTTTCAGTCAGTGAGCCCGTTCATGAACTGTCTGCCCATTCAGTTATCACCAGGGAAAATATTGTTGAACTTGGTGTGTTTCCTGCCTCGGTCCTTGAGACCGTATATGCTCTGTCTGTTTTTTGTGTCTCAGTTTTCCCTAATTCGCAGTCTCTACCAGGGGTCTCTGCTCTGTCTGCTCAGCCATGGTGGCGTTCTGCTCTGCCGTGGTGGTCTTCTGCTCTGTCCGCTCCGCTGTGGTGGTCTTCTGCTCTGCCTGTTCCGTCTGCTTCGCCGTGGTGGTCTGCTGTCTGGCCCTAGTGGTCTTCTGCTTCCTGAACCACTAGGGTCTTCTGGCCCTAAACGACAAAGTTGTTTCTGGGACAGCTCCAGCTTTCTGATACTCAATCTTTTACCCAAATTCCTCACTTCATTTCATTCACTCCTTGCTGATATAGTGCACTCAACTACTACGCACTATAAGAGATTAGAGAATAAGTGTGAAATAGTGTCATCTCAGGCCCTGCCACATGGAGACAGAGCTTTTCCTATACGATCTTTTTTTTCCCTTGTTCTAAAAAAAAAAAAAAATCCCGTAAACACGGCGCCGTCTCAAGAAGTATCTGCATACACATGAATCCACTGAAACCGACTCAAAGTGATGTAGTATACATGCCAGACCAGTATGTGGCGCTGTAATTCTGCCACAGAAATACACTAAAAATGGAGAAGAAGACTTGGAGCATGCGCATAAACCTTGTGCATTGTATACAAACCTAAAACAACAAGAAGATGAAGATGGTGAAGGCAACAACATCAAGAGCAAGAGTGGAGTCGTTTGTATGGACCAACGACAAAGTCTAACTTCTACTCAGAGTTACACTCAATTACAAGTCGACTAAATTCCAAGAAAATGTTGACTGGGAATCCTGTCACTCAAAATATTCTAATATACAGTAATGTACGCGCGTTTCAGGCACAGTATCGGAGGGAGCCAACTGAGAAGGATTTCCCTCACGATGCTAACATGGTCTCAAAAGCCCATGTGCTCCATTGACGCGGGCATTGAGACGGGTGTTATGTTGTTGTATGGGAAACACACCCCTGATCGGCCAACCTTTCTAGTGCCGCGCTCACACGCGCATCAGAAGAAATGTACACACTCACCAGAATAAACAAGGAGAACTCCTGCGGCGAATAAGAAGGCTTACAGTTAATAAAGAGAGCTTCTAAATTTGGTCAGCACATCTTCTTTAAAACTGTCACGTCTGTACATGAGCCTTCATTGATATGAAATCAATCCACCGTCTCTCGCTTTCCCCTGCGACTCGGTGACGCGATCCACTCTGAACAGCTGGAAGCCTGTTAGATGAAGCACGCTGTCTTGGATGGCCCCGTTCAGCCAGGTTTCCGTGAAGCAAAGCACACCAGAGTTTAAAAAGTCCTTGTTTGTGCGGGTAAGGAGTCGTAGTTCATCTGATTTATTTGCTAGGGAGTGGAGATTCACCAGATGAATGCTCAGCCGCAAAGTCCTAAAACTGCATTGTCTGAATTTCACAAACGCACCAGCGCGCTTCCCTCGTTTGCGTCGCCTGGAGCGCTTGTATAAGAACGCATTTCCTCCGACTAAAATGTCCAGTAAAACATCTGAATGCTCAAACATCGGCAAAAGTTATTTGGTGTGCTAGTTCGAGTAAAGCTGATCGGAAAAAAGTTGCTTAAGACAGGACAAACAAACAAAAATAGTAAAAGTACCAAGGGGTAACAAACTGAGGCTGCCATGTGCTGCGCCATCTTGCTTATAAATCTGTATATATTAAATTATTAAATTTACAAGTGTCATGTTTGTGATTTTTATTCATTGTACGTTATAGCTTCTCTTCTAATTAAAACAGACTCCTGATTTTATGACATTAATACTATACGATGTACAATAAATAGCATATTTAGAAATATGATGTATTCTCCTGTGTTGGCAAAGGTTTATAAATGATTTACGTTACAAATCTAGTGAGAAAATGCACAGTTTTCCCAGATGGATGTTAAGCAATTCAAATTCACAGTATATGCAGAGGAAGAGTTTAGCCTTTAGTCTTTACTGGTAAATTACCAGTAAATTACTGTTAAGAGAAGTGTGAACAGGACCTTTTCAAAAATCCCATCAAATTTGTTCTGGCAATCATATCATTCTTATGGAGATTACATGATTAATGTAATCTCTAATTTAATGTAATATACTGATTTGCGGGTCTTGTCTTTTTCTTGCAGGACCATTGTACTAAATACTTGTATAGTACTTTCATTAGTTTTAATAAGTATTGCTTTTTATTTCTCCTCTTTCCTGCTACTTGTTTCGCTTCTGTTTCAGTTTTTATAACCATTTCTTACTATGTGTAAGTTGTTGTTTTTTTACTGATCAACTACTGTCGTTTGATTTGTATTAGTTAGTTAAGTCTGAATA
Organism: Sinocyclocheilus grahami; assembly: GCF_001515645.1. Taxonomy (NCBI): domain Eukaryota; kingdom Metazoa; phylum Chordata; class Actinopteri; order Cypriniformes; family Cyprinidae; genus Sinocyclocheilus; species Sinocyclocheilus grahami. The sequence continues at coordinate 88,497 of NW_015506833.1, read as the reverse complement.
TTATTACTTTTATTTAATTTGAGTTATTTTAATACTTCAAACTAAATGGAAATTAAATATATTGAATTTATAAATGTGTGTGTAATATATATATATGTATATGTGTGGCTGTACATACACATATGTAGTTGTTTTTTTGTGTTTGGCTTAGTGTTGTTAGAATCATTATTATACTCTTATACCTTTTGTTCTTTAATATTGTGAATTGTTTTTAGCTTTATTTTTTGTTTTTCTTTTAAATGTTAAGTTTTGAAATTTTGTTGTATGCATTTGTCATTTTTATTTAATTTCTTTATTTTTAAAATATGTATAGGTAGTATTTATAAAGTTTTATCTTTTAGTTTTGGATCTGTTTTTAGTTGTTTTAATACTACAACTGATTGCTTCTGTTGTCCTCATTTGTAAGTCGCTTTGGATAAAAGCCTCTAATAAATAAATGATTACTCTGAGCTGCTTACAAAGCTCCGCTGCTTTTTAATTAGTTTTTCTATGTAAATATGTGCTAGATGGACATCTTTGAACATTGCGCCTCGCAGCTTTTTGTAGCGCTTCTCCATTCATCAGCTGCGACTCTGCAATTGGATACTATAATGCGCGTCTCGTGTTTATAAGAGCAAAACATTCTGATTGGCTAGTAATGTTAGTTTGGTTGAGAGTGAAAGCTGTGCTCCTCTCATACTATTGGTAGGCGAACTCATGAACTCGGAAGTGATATCAAAACAAGTTTTTTTTAAATGTAGGATTTTTTTTTTCCCGCAGCCAAACGCTGCACGCCGGAGAACTTTAAGCCCTGTATTTGTGTATTTTGCTTTCATTTTATTACAAGTAGGCCAACAGTGCCCCCTAAGTAAATCAAACGCTTACCAGATGGGCATTAGGACCTGTTGATGCTGCTGCAACTGCACGTGCTAGAAACTGTTGATTCACTCGCACCCCAGGTGCATCATTCTGTATGTGCATTCTCAAATTAAATGCGGCGATCCAAAACAGTGAATCTAATCATCATTTAGGCAAAAGTTTGCTTCAAGAATGACCACACTGCTGACTTGATCTTATCCCTATCACACCCTGAGCACATGAGCAATCCATTGTCACGGTTCATGGGGCCGTGTGGTCCTTTTGCGTCTTGTCATGTGTGTGGGTGTACGTCATTCATTAGCAGTGGCAGCTGGCGCTCTATCAGAGTGCGCCAGCTGCAACTCATTAGCGCTGCCTTTATAAGGACTCCATGTTCAGTGTGTGTTTGTCGGTTCGTTAATTCATGTCCTGTCTTCTTGTCAGTCTCCGTGTTTTCTAGTTGCACCTAAGCCCGGTTTGGAGTTCGTCAGCTCTCGCCTTGGGTGTGTTCGCGTGGAGTGGAGATAGCTGCTCGGGAGGTGCCCTGATCTCGACCGAGATAACCTGGGAATTCTTCCCGTCTCTGTCTATTGTGGGTTCTAAATAAACCTTATTGCACTCGCACTTGGATCCTGAGTTTCATTTCCCGTAACATCCATCTTATCGGCAAGGGATTTCGGCTTCCTTTTTTTTAAACGTTTACAATAAGCCTTTATCGGCCGATTCCAATAATGTTCCTAGTTAATAAAACCTTACTTGTATCACACTTGACGTGTTCATTGTTTGCTCATAACTGAGTCTCTTAATCATGCAGATTTATGCTACAAGCTTTTGTAGAATTGTACAGTAAGAAAGTTATTTCCCTTAACCAGGAAACTAACGTTCTTAGAATTGACAGACAGTTGACCCTGAGAGGTCAGCTAAATATCTACAGCGGATCTAAATATTCATAATTAATTATAACTAGTTATGATTAATTATTCATATTTCCTCATGAGCTGATTCGTTACAGATAATATTGTGCATCCCTAATTATTATTATTTTCTTTAAATATTTTTTGTATATTTTTTTATTTTCTATTTACTTATCCTTTTTCTTATTTTTATTATCTGTCTTGTGTTGTCACTGTCATTCTGTTACACTGTGGAAGCTTCTGTCACCAAAACAAATTCCTTGTATGTGTAAACATACCTGGCAATAAAGCTCTTTCTGATTCTGATTCTTGATAGCGAAACAATCTCCTATTTGATAAAACAAAGAAAGACAGACCATTTAATTTATATTTTAACCTCCCGTCACTAATCCAACCATAACAAACTGCCAGCAAGGGGAACTAACATGTTTTCACGGTTGCTTGGCCTTAATACATGGCTACAATGAACCTGCAATATAAAAGGAGTCAACTTCATCGACAAGTTCAATCTTTTCTGGCGTCATAGACAACTGTTTAAACCGGTTGGCCTCCACCCAAACAAACTTGGTGCAAGAGTGCTAAAGGACAATATCTACTTCTTTGCTCCTTTGAAAGTCAGCAGGAAGACTGGCAGACAGAAATCAGCTTGGAGAAAATCAACAGCAGTTCAGAGTATGAAAAGACAATGCAGAAAAGCTGAGCGGATGTGGCGGAAGACGAAACTTGAAATACACTATAGCATATATAAAGACAGCCTTCATGCTTTCAATGTGGAACTAGGCAAAGCTAGACAGACTTGCTTCTCAAATCTTATAAACAGTAACTTAAACAACACTCGCACTATTTTTGCTACTGTTGAGAGACTGACAAGAGACTGTAGTTTAATTCCCTGTTTGTGTCATGCTTCCCTTACCCTCATGTATTCATGCCATTGGTTCTCTTGTTCATTGTGTCATGTTCTGATTGGTTGTCTTAGTCATGTGTCTTGTTTCCCATTGGTTTGTTCATGTCATGTGACCCTCATTGTCTGCTATAAGTAGCCCTCATGCTGCCATTGTCTTTTGTCGTGTATTGAAGTTGTAACCCGCTGTCGGTGAGTCTAGTCTGTTCATGCCACGTCAAGTCTGTGTCTCGGTTTATGTTTGGAGTTTGGATCACCTGTAAAACTGCACTTGGGTTCTCAGTACGCTCACCTTCAGTGGACTGAATTCGTTACAGAATACACGACCCCAAAAAATGAACCCAGCAGATCATCTTGTTCGCCTCCGTCAGGGTAATCGCTCCATTGAGGTGTATGTGGAGGACTTTTGTGGGCTTTGTCACCAGGTAGACTTTAATGAAACCTTCCTAAAAGACATTTTTCGTTATGGTTTGGACAGAAATGTATCTCGGTTAATGCCATGTAATACCCCACACTGGTCACTAGAACAATATATAGACTTTGCTCTGCAGTTGAGTGGATCTGCTTTCACTGTGGGTATCGTGGAGAAGGAACACGGCACTAAACCAGAGCTAGAGTCTGCTCATGTCACGTCTGTCAAGCCAGAGTCTGTTCACGTCATGTCTGCTAATGTCATGCCTGCTATGCCAAAGCCTGCTCACATCATGTCTACCAAGCCACAGCCTGCTCACGTCATTACAGTTAAGTCAAAGTTTATTCATGTCATATCTATCAAGTCAGAACCTGTTCACTTCATGTCTACCAAGCCAGGGCCTGCTCATGTCATGTCTGCTACCCCAGGGCCTGCTCACGTCACGTCTGTCAAGCCAGAGCTTGCTCACGTCATGCTGACACATCAAGAGATTCTTCACAACATGTCCGCCATTCAAGAGCTTCATCGCAAGATGGCCACCACACAAGAGTCTCTTCACAAAATGGCCGCCCTTCTAGAGTCTCGTCACGACATGGCCGCCATTTCAGAGTCTGCTCACACCACGCCTGGGTCCCCGGCCAAGATGGCCGCCACGCCTGGGTCCCCGGCCAAGATGGCCGCCACGCCTGAGTCGGACGCAAAGCTTGGGCCAAGACTGAAAGGTTTGATTGCTAGTGTGATGGGCCCACCTCTGATGTCGGCGCGAGCTGCAGGCATCCCGGTGACGTCAGCACTCTCAAGCCCCGCCATCTTAGAGGTCATGCCACACTCTGTTGCCCTTCCTGTAATGGCGGTCACCATTTTGAGCGTGTGGGCTGCACACTGCGCTCCTGAGGCCTCTTCTGTCCACGAGTCTGCTCCTGAGGCCTCTTCTGTCCATGAGTCTGCTCCTGAGGCCTCTTCTGTCCACGAGTCTGCTCCTGAGGCCTCTTCTGTCCACGAGTCTGCTCCTGAGGCCTCTTCTGTCCACGAGTCTGCTCCTGAGGCCTCTTCTGTCCACGAATCTGCCCCAGTGGCCTCTCTATGAGTCTGTCATGAACACACAGACTGTCCTGTCACGGCCACGGAGGCCGTTCACGAACTCACTGCCTGCCCTGTGCCACGGCCAAGGAGGCCGTTCACGAACTCACTGCCTGTCCTGCCACGGCCAAGGAGGTCGTTCACGAACTCACTGTCTGTCCTGCCACGGCCAAGGAGGCCGTTCACGAACTCACTGTCTGCCCTGTCACGGCCAAGGAGGCCATTCAAGAACTCTCTACTTGTGCTGTCTCAGGCAAGTGGTCGGTCCATGTCTCTGCACCACCATGGCTTCCTGCTCTGCCGTCATCACCCGGCCGCCCTGCTCTGCCTGCTCCACCATGGCTCCCTGCTCTGCCTGTTCCGCTTCATGGGCCTGGCCCTCCGTCCCTCCCCCAGTTCCGCCTTCACTCCACCACCCTCCTGGACTTGTGGGGTTTTGGTTGTGTTTGTTTGGGCGTCTGGAGCCGCCCTTAGAGGGGGGGATATGTTTTGGGTTGTGTTTCTTGTTCATGTTTTCATGTCTTTTATTTTGTAGTTTAATTCCCTGTTTGTGTCATGCTTCCCTTACCCTCATGTATTCATGCCATTGGTGCTCTTGTTCATTGTGTCATGTTCTGATTGGTTGTCTTAGTCATGAGTCTTGTTTCCCATTGGTTTGTTCATGTCATGTGACCCTCATTGTCTGTGTATTGAAGTTGTAATTTAAAGTTTTAATTCTTTTTAAATCATTAAAAAAAATTTACATTTCTTGTTTTATTGTTGTGATTATATTTTTATGAATATTTTAATTTCTCATTTCTTTTATATGTAAAGCACTTTGAATTACCATTGTGTATTGTTAATAAATAACAATTTGGTCCCTCGATATCTCTTTGCCACCGTGAAATCTTCTCAGTCTCTCCAAGTGTAAATAAATACGGCCGGGAAGTAAGAAAACACACATTCAAATGTATTCTCAAATACTTCAATTTATTCACAGAAATACAGATCTTATATAGGCATGTCGAGGGGAGTTTTCACCCTCTTAACCAATGAGGATAGGGGGACATACCCATACAGGATGTTTTTCCCAAGAACATGTGTTTTGTATAAAATTGCCACATATACAGAAAAACATATCCATATAAGGAATAGACTTCCTGGCGACAGAGGCTGAACCCCCCTTATAAATCAGCACAAACTCCTTTACCTTGAATATTGAGTAAGAGACATTCAAACACCATACAAGAGAGAGAGAGAACAGATAGAGGAGGGGTGATTCAGAGAAGGAGAGAGAAAGAGACAGAAAGGAGGGGTACGGCATCAAAAGACAGAGAGTGTTTTCTAACAGTTTGAAATGTGCTATATAAATAAACTTTGCCTTGCCTTGACTTTACTCTATTTATTATATGTAAGTGTGAACTTGGGAAACACTGGATTCCGACATATATTAACACAATCAGTGGCAACAGACACTGTCCTGTGCAGATACCCTTGAGCCATTGAATCAGATGCAGTTTATTTCACCAGATTTATGTTTGCTCAAATATTTTTATACTGCGTATCTGTACTTGTGAGTTGTTTTTAATGTAAATTGCCATGTGAGAATAAAGGTTTTTTATTTTTCACTATATTTTCGAGTGCCCTGGCATTATACATCTTTTGATGAATTAAAAAATCCCGCATCCAAAGAGCACCAATTTATGGACTGTATAACCCAGTAGCATTTTTTTGCATATATTTGATTACTTTTTTTACCACCTTTTGTTGTTTTGATTAATAAACAGCATCTTTATACGCACATACATCCTAACTTACATCTAAAGATGACTGTGATGTACTGATTTGGAGATCAGGTATATTTGTATTTACATTCATGCAATTTACAGATGTTTTTTATTAATCCAAAGTGCACATATGTGGAAGAGTATGGTAACTATAATTCATGAATGAAAAGTATTAAAATCTTCATTCATGTAACAAATGTAAATTAGGCAACTTGAAAAGATAAATAATGATAAGTAAACAGCTTTAAAATGTGCAACTAATCAATGTGGATATTTTTTGTTAAACCAACAGATATTTTTGCACTGGGAGGACTGTTACATGTGCCTACGTAAGTTATATGACACCAAGAAAGACGAAGCAGGAAGTGTGTTTCATATAAACTTGCTTAAGACAAAGTGTGAATTCAGAGATTGTAGTTGCTCTCAGAAGTGATCAGAACAATGTTGACATACAAGGTGTCTGTTAAGACTAGTAGTCAGTGTTTTGCTGGGACAATAAACAGCATTTACCTGACATTAGTTGGAACAGAGAGAAGCAGTGACAGAACTCTGCTAGACGAATCCTTTTTTGATCATTTGAAAGAGGTGAGTCCTTTTTAATTGTCATTGTTGTTTTTTTTTTTTACTATCTAAACCAAACATGTCTGGTAAGTAAAATAGTTTTGACAGGAATTATATTGGAATTGCATTGAGACAGAAAAATAATGCACACCCGAGTTGATAATGTGGCTATGGTGTTACTTTAGAATCTTTTTTTTTATTTTCCCATATTTTAACATATTTTAACATACAGTGTTTGAGACCAAAATTAAAAATTAAAAAGTCTACTTAAGGCTGATTGTAATTACAAAAATAAAGTAAATGATAAAATAGTTTTTTTAGAGTATGGAATCTGCACAAAGATTTACTCACTCTTCAAATACTGGATTACAAATGTTTTTTTTGCCCAACGGCTGAGTAAATATAGAACAGAACGCATTTTGGGTTAATCTAACCCATCAAGTTGTGTTGTTAACGAACATTTTATATAAATGAGAGGCGGTAACCGTGATAGAAAACTGTTACAAACTGTTGCTGCCTATAAAAGCGTGTTGTTGCTTTTTGCCTAATGAGCACTGAAGAAATCATGGGCTGAAACGTCTTGTCCTTGGTCTGTTTTTAAGACACTTTGCACTTTTGCATATGGAAAATAAAAGATATTTTTGATATTTTTGATTTTTGATACCTGGTTGACTAAACTTCCTATTTTATTGTTCTATGCATCTGAGAATTCATTCGTTTTTCTTTTTTAAGTGCACACAATTCCTGTTTGATGATATAAATGGCTTGAAACAACCCGCACAGAGTTGATTTTACCCAAGGAACTGGGCTGGTGTGTCAGGGTGGGAAAGGGGTACATTGATTCAACTGTCAGTGAAAATGACCCAGCCACTAACTCAGCACTTGGGTTACACAAAACTACCAAAGACTGAGAAATAACCCAATTAAATGACCCAAAAGGCTCAACCCAGTGTCTGGGTAGAAAAAATAACCCAGCATTTTTTAGAGTGCACAATTTTCATCATGTACTCAAAAAATTTGCAAGTCTAAAATGTATGCATGCACTGTGAAACAGGTGTGCGTGTGCCAGTTATTTTAATAAATTAAATACTTTAAGTTATTTTAATAAACAAGTGAGATTTTTGAATGCACAAAGAGGCCGATACTAGGTTGAACTTGATCTTAACATCATCAGAAAAAAACTTTGACAGACACCGGATGTGTGAGCAGAGCACAAACAGTACGTATGCAGAGCGGAAGCAGCACCACATATTGTACTTTGTATTTGTGGTACATGCTGAGTTTTTGTCAGAGATAGGCTAGCAGTGCTTTATCTTAATTTTAAATGTAGAGAATGTTAAAGTTAATCCATCTACAAGGAAAACTTCTTAAAGAAGCTTATTTTACTATTGATGCAGTTTATATAACTTATTTAACCTTGATTAATTTGATTTTGTTTTATCCACATTGTTTTATTTTTTCTACTTTGTGTTTCTCCACCTCCACAATCAGACAACCATCTTCCATTGTCATATTCCACCTCCCACCAGTGACACAATTCCCCAGAGGACACGTCCCTCCCCCACTTTTTGAAAATTTCCCCTTCACCTTAATGCCTTGTTTTTAAAATGACAAAGTTTCATTTTGCACCCAGCCAGCTGTGTGTAAGTTAAGGTTTATGGTGGCTACTCGTAGGTGAAAAAATGCACAACCTTCAAAATTAACAGCTATAGAGTGGTGCAGGGAGTATGTATTTTTGTAGGCCAACCTTGAAGTTAAAGGGTTGGTTCACCCAAAAATTTAAATTAGCTCATAAATGACTCACCCTCAAGTCACCCTAGGTGTATATGACTTTCTTCTTTCAGACGAATCCAGTCGGAGTTATATTAAAAATTGTCTTTGATCTTTCAAGCTGTTTAATGCCACTCCGCGGGTGTTGCATGCATCAGTCCAAAAGAAGTGAAATAAAATGTGCCCATCCATTTAAAAAAGTGTCTCACACGGCTCCGGGGGGTGAACAAAGGCCTTCTGTAGCGAATCAATGCGTTTTTGTAAGAAAAATAACCATATTCAAAGCGTAATAATCACTTTAATCTAGCTTGCGCTCATTGTTGTACACTAGAAGCAGCTCCGGGAGCATGACGTATGAGTTCAGCGCTGCGTATGCGCCGCTCAGAAGTGACGCACGCGGAAACGCAGCGGAGAGATCAAAACAAAACAACGGTCACTTATTAGAAGTACAAAACGAGGATTTGTAAAGAAGAATGTCGGAGGATTTCGATATAAGCCAAGAGGAGACTGGTTTTCCTTTGCTTCCTTTACTGCTGTAAACAAACGTTGGTTTTCACGATACTCACCAGCGCATGCACAATGCTGACCTCATATGTCATGCGCTCACTGTTGTAAACGGAAGCAGCTCCAGGAGCAAGCTAGATTAAAGTGATTATTACGTTTTGAATATGGATATTTTTCTTACAAAAACGCATCGATTCGCTACAGAAGGCCTTTGTTCACCCCCTGGAGGGCGCTTTTTATTTAACTTCTTTTGGACTGATGCATGCAACACCCGCTGAGTGCCATTAAACAGCTTGAAAGATCAAAGAACATTTTTAATATAACTCCGACTGGATTCGTCTGAACGAAGAAAGTCATATACACCTAGGTTGACTTGAGGGTGAGTAATTTATGGGCTAATTTTCATTTTTGGGTGAACTAACCCTTTAACATCACCCTGGTTCCCTTGACAATAAGCCAATGGGGATTTTTCCACTTTGTAATATTGCAGAAAATAAGCTCTATAACTAACAGAAGTTCATGATTCTTACACACTTGTTCAGCACAATATTCCTCACAAATGAACACAAGTTTTGTTGCTATAGTAACGCAACTTTAACACGCATCTGATCTGACATGCTTGCGCACGAATCACGCACACGCTCATAAGGATCTACTGCATAATAATATTAATAATAAAGCAATTAAATAATTAAATGATTAAACGTGATTTAAATAAGAATGCTAAAATAAGTTCTAGGTTTGTAATTATATATGAAGTAGTAATCAATTTACACTATTTGAAAATAATATTTTATTTTAAAATGTGCACATTCACTCTTATTCGTATGTCTAATAGTCGAAAACGCAAACGTCTCTGGAAATCCCGGGGAGTCGGGGGGACAGGACCCCCCCATCTGAGGGTTGTCCCCCTTAAAAATATGATTAAAAACCATGCCGTGTATTGTAAATAACAATGTTTTATACTTTAAATAATTGTGTAAGTACTAAAACAACACAAACGGGGCAAAAATGCGTTTTAAGTTTAGAAACATTTTGAGTCTCCCCCTCCCTTGCCTCACAGTGCTTTGGTCCAAATGCCTGCTTTCCTCTTTTACATCACCTACACACACACGAGTCCGGTGAGAGAGAACAAAGTCAATAGTTGGGGAAGTCCAGTAAGTAAGGCTGTCAAGGCTATTTTAATCACTTGAACATCGGATGAAGTGATTATTTTCCTTTTAAGTCAAGTCAAGTCAAGTCACCTTTATTTATATAGCGCTTTTAACAATACAGATTGTGACAAAGCAACTGAACAGCATTAATTAGGAAAATAGTGTCAATAATGCAAAATGACAATAGTAAACACTCATTTTTCAGTTAAAGACAGTTCATCATTGAATTCAGTGAGGTCAACATCCAGCTCAGTTTAAATAATATCTTTGCAATCATGTCAACGATAACGCTGGAAATGAAGTAAATGATCCCAGAATTTTACTGAAGTGGACTATTCCTTTTAAAGTATAACTCATGTTTTCCCTGTCTACTACCTTTCATGTAACAGCTTATGACGGTCAGTAGTGAAGGGTTTGGGACTGTGAACTTTCTTATGTTGTTATTAGCTAATTAGCATTGTCATGACTATAGTCTCCAGAGTGATTAATCACATGGCATTAACAGCTCACACGACTTTGTTCACCCCCTGGAGGGCGCTTTTTATTTAACTTCTTTTGGACTGATGCATGCAACACCCGCTGAGTGCCATTAAACAGCTTGAAAGATCAAAGAACATTTTTAATATAACTCCGACTGGATTCGTCTGAACGAAGAAAGTCATATACACCTAGGTTGACTTGAGGGTGAGTAATTTATGGGCTAATTTTCATTTTTGGGTGAACTAACCCTTTAACATCACCCTGGTTCCCTTGACAATAAGCCAATGGGGATTTTTCCACTTTGTAATATTGCAGAAAATAAGCTCTATAACTAACAGAAGTTCATGATTCTTACACACTTGTTCAGCACAATATTCCTCACAAATGAACACAAGTTTTGTTGCTATAGTAACGCAACTTTAACACGCATCTGATCTGACATGCTTGCGCACGAATCACGCACACGCTCATAAGGATCTACTGCATAATAATATTAATAATAAAGCAATTAAATAATTAAATGATTAAACGTGATTTAAATAAGAATGCTAAAATAAGTTCTAGGTTTGTAATTATATATGAAGTAGTAATCAATTTACACTATTTGAAAATAATATTTTATTTTAAAATGTGCACATTCACTCTTATTCGTATGTCTAATAGTCGAAAACGCAAACGTCTCTGGAAATCCCGGGGAGTCGGGGGGACAGGACCCCCCCATCTGAGGGTTGTCCCCCTTAAAAATATGATTAAAAACCATGCCGTGTATTGTAAATAACAATGTTTTATACTTTAAATAATTGTGTAAGTACTAAAACAACACAAACGGGGCAAAAATGCGTTTTAAGTTTAGAAACATTTTGAGTCTCCCCCTCCCTTGCCTCACAGTGCTTTGGTCCAAATGCCTGCTTTCCTCTTTTACATCACCTACACACACACGAGTCCGGTGAGAGAGAACAAAGTCAATAGTTGGGGAAGTCCAGTAAGTAAGGCTGTCAAGGCTATTTTAATCACTTGAACATCGGATGAAGTGATTATTTTCCTTTTAAGTCAAGTCAAGTCAAGTCACCTTTATTTATATAGCGCTTTTAACAATACAGATTGTGACAAAGCAACTGAACAGCATTAATTAGGAAAATAGTGTCAATAATGCAAAATGACAATAGTAAACACTCATTTTTCAGTTAAAGACAGTTCATCATTGAATTCAGTGATGTCAACATCCAGCTAATATTAAAAGCCTTAGCCTTAGCCTTAGCCTTAGCCTTAGCCTTAGCCTTAGCCTTAGCCTTAGCCTTAGCCTTAGCCTTAGCCTTAGCCTTAGCCTTAGCCTTAGCCTTAGCCTTAGCCTTAGCCTTAGCCTTAGCCTTAGCCTTAGCCTTAGCCTTAGCCTTAGCCTTAGCCTTAGCCTTAGCCTCAGCCTCGGTTTCTGACCTTCGCCTGGTTTCCTGGATTTCTCCTTTAGTCTTGCCCCTTTTTTGATTCTGTCTGCCGATCGTCGACCTGCGCTAGCCCTAGGACTATTCTTGTGGTTTGCCCATCATATACCTGTCTGCCTTTATCTGACCCATGCCTGTTTCATGACCACGTCTCTGTCTTTTCCAAAATAAAGCTTGCATATGGATCCGCACGTCTCGCGTCTCTTCAGCCCCGTAACATATATAGTGCCTACATGGTAAGTACAGACTAATAATGCGGTGCAGAGTGAGCAATCAATCAATCGAGACTCCATCTAGTCACAGAGACTTAACATGCTCCAAAAGGGGTAACCAAATTCTTGAAAATTTAACCATGGAACCTCAAATGCTGTGTTTAATTCTTATAGTTCTCCCAAAAATGAAAATGTGATGTTTATCTGCTTACCCGCAGGGCATCCAAGATGTAGGTGGCTTTGTTTCTTCAGCAGAACACATTTGATGATTTTTAACTCTAGCCGTTGCAGTCTGTCAGTCATATAATGCATGGCAATGGTAACAAAATCTATGAGTGTAAAAAAAACACGCACAGACAAATCCAAATTAAACCCTGCGGCTCGTGACGACACATTGATGTCCTAAGACACGAAACGATCGGTTTGTGCCAGAAACCCAACAGTATTTATATTATTTTTTACCTCTAATACACCACTATGTCCAGCTGTCTTTGGGCGCGCGCACGGCATCCGGTGCGTGAGGTGTGTACGCACTCTGGCATGTTTATGTATTTTCCTGTGTTGCAAAGGTTTATAAATTATTTACGTTACAAATCTAGTGAGAAAATGCACACTGTTTACCCAGATGAACGTTAAGCAATTCAGATTCACAGTATATGCAGAGGAAGAGTCTAGCCTTTAGTCTTTACTGGTAAATTACCAGTAAGTTACCGTTAAGAGATCATGTGTGAACAGGACCTTTTCAAAAATCCTGGTAAATTTGTTCTGGCCATCATATAGTTTTGTGGAGATTACATGATTACTCTGAGCTGCTTACAAAGCTCCGCTGCTTTTTAATTAGTTTTTCTATGTAAATATGTGCTAGATGGACATCTTTGAACATTGCGCCTCACAGCTTTTTGTAGCGCTTCTCCATTCATCAGCTGCGACTCTGCAATTGGATACTATAATGCGCGTCTCGTGTTTATAAGAGCAAAACATTCTGATTGGCTAGTAATGTTAGTGTGGAAGCTGTGCTCCTCTCATACTATTGGTAGGTGAACTCATGAACTCGGAAGTGATATCAAAACAAGTTTTTTTTTAAATGTAGCACTATTTTTTTCCGCAGCCAAACGCTGCACGCCGGAGATCCGGCACGGTGCCGGAGAACTTTAAGCCCATTAAAGTTATATAGGGTACCAGAGTGGGATCAAAGATGTAAAGAGGAAGACCATGAAGATATGCCAGACCATACCACCTCAGGACCAGAGCAAACTAATGGAGGTGATTGACATTGTGCACTGTTTGGGGTGGAGGATGTTGTGAAATGTAGTTTGTAGAAAAGGCAGAGATGTCGCTTAGTCTTCCTATTGAACAATTTTGTAATGTGTGATCTCCTGTCATCGATCCATCATTAGTCTTGTTACGGCCCATTTTAATAGGGTGAGAGGCGAACGAGTGATGTTAACAGGATTTTGACCACAGCCAACAGATAACAGACCAAAGACAACAAATATAAGTTTAAATAATTTAATAAAGAAGAGCGAAATGAATGTGAGGAGCATTAGCTTCGGAGAGGCCCAAGGCCAAAATAACAAACAAAGCAACTAATAAAATAGAAAAAATATAAATGACCTAATCATAAAGAAAAGAAAAGTACAAATGAACTTCCCTAACTCCCTAAACAAAAACACATCGCAAAATTAGATCAAAATAAATGGCAGACCCCTCCTTCGCTCCAAGAATTTTCTTAGGATAAACAGAATAAATCACAAATAGAAACACCAATGAACAGTAACCACGAAGCTGTTGGTGATCTGTTGACGGAGGCGGAATCCGGAGCTCTTCACACCACAGAGCTCGCCATGTTTTGTTAACGCCGCCCTTTAAAAGTCATCCGCTTCAGGATCCACCAATCATGTTCCTTGATGAACAGCCAATACCTGCACACACACACTCTCACACGTACACAAAGAAAAAACAATGATGCCGAGGATCGTAACAGTGTGCACACAACAGCAACAAGATAGTACTTCAAACAGTCGTGCAGTGTGAGAAAAGCAGTGATCCGACGACTAAGTGTGTGCCTGGCATTAGAAAACTTTAGGCCACATGTTGCCTATCTGGGCTATTCAGAACATTAATTGGTTGTCTTCTTTTGCTCAGGAGATTTATGGCTTTATTTGGTATTTACTTAAAGGGGTCCTATTATGCTCTTTTACAAAGTCTTGATTTTGTTTTGGGGGTGTACTAGAACAGGCTCTCATGCTTGGTGGTTCGAAAAACACATTATTTTTCACATAATTTACATTATTACAACACCTCTCTCCCCAGTCTGGCATGAACGGCTCGAATAGTTCCTGTATCAAATGAAGGCCCGCCTTCTGAAATACAAAATGTGCTGTGATTGGTCAGCTGGGACAGTGTGTGCTGTGATCGGTTAGCTGGGACAGTGTGTGCTGTGATCGGGTCAGCTAGGCCAGTGTGTGTCGTGATCGGGTTAGCTGGGCCAGTGTGTGCCGTGATCGGTCAGCTGGGCCAGTGTGTGTTGTGATTGGTCAGCTGGGCCAGTGTGTGCTGTGATTGGTTAGCTGGGCCAGTGTGTGCCGTGATCGGTCAGCTGGGCCAGTGTGTGCCGTGATCGGGTT
>NW_015506833.1:0-73830 GCF_001515645.1 Sinocyclocheilus grahami | reverse complement strand
ATTGGCAGCACTTGGCGCCTGGTCGGGAAATGTCATGCCCCTTACCATAGCCACCTGCAGCTTCAGTGTAAATATTGTGTCAATATCAAATCGATTTGAGTGCGATTTAAACCCGGATGATTGTAAACACTCTAAGTTCGTCTGTCTTGGGAAAGCTAGCGTGTCTCCGACACAGTGATAACACTCGTTGCCTTCTCTAGTGCAGCTCAACCAGGTCTCGTCCCATTCGTTGATATTTGTGATATCACAAATCCCGGAAAATATGCGTTGTAGTCCAAACGAGTCGTTCGTTGTAGTTTTTGAAAAGTGATTTCTGTTAAATAAAATATCTCCTTTTGAATTGGACTTTGAGCTTTGTAACTTTGCAGATCTTTTTTATGCTCAAACAGCAACATTACAGACTAACTACAGTTGAAAAAGTGAAAAAGCATAATAGCACCCCTTTAAAAAATGGATGTCTAGAAATTGCCTTTGTTTAAACAGTGAAAAGACAGAAGTAATGCTCATTGGCTCACTCCACCAATTACGAAATGCTGAGTCTTTTTAACTTTAAGTGTAGATGGTTCAACACTGGAATTTCCAACAAAATCGAAAAATTTGTGGGGTGATATTTGATGCTCATTCAACATTCATTCCTCAAGTCCAGAACATTGTCAGGACATAATTTTTTCATCTCAGAAATATCACCAGATTATGTCCTATGTTGTCATTCCCGGTGGTTGATGCGCAGCACACAATAGCAAATTGGGGTTATAATGCTCAGGAACAGAGTTAAAAAATAAATTGCAACCACTGTTTCCTGACATCATCCGCTTTCGGAAGCCCAAACAAAGACATTTGGACACGGAGGTGAAAAAAACAGCGTTTCAGGCGGTCGCACACCGGACGAGAAGCGCAGCGTCGCACCACATCTTTAAAATTCAAATACTTTATTTTCTATTAGTGCAGGCACTCTGTGACACTGCCACAAAACAGAGAAATTGTGTTAATTTCAGATATTCAAATCATATCAAACATTTCTAATAATGTGATGATAATTGTTTATGTTTTTGTTATGGTTATTTAAATCTGTATACTGTTTTGTGGGTGGGGGGAGGGGATATTAATTTGGAATACGAGGGACTCTTATTGTAAAAGGCCCCTATTTAAGGAAGTGGGAACTGGTGGCCATTTTGGTTTTAAGGTGTTGGCACATGGAGTGATGGGCGGCATGTTTCTGAGAGGCTGGCAAACAAAGGTGCTGGGAAATGCCTTGCTCTCACTAGGGCCAATGCCATGGATTTAAGATCTATCTGGCCATTGACCGGAGGTTTACCTGAATTGGGGCGTTGAAGCCGAAGTTTCAGTGACCAAGTATGTTTTCTCTGTCGGGGATTGTTTGTGGATTACTTTTCCCTTTTTCCTGGGATCTAGAAATCCCTGAGAAGAGAACGTGGGTGAGACTGATCGAGTTTTTTCTCCTCTTTTACACCTTTTTTTGCGGGGATTATTGTTTTCTTTTCGGACTGTTTCTTTGTTGTGGACTCTAATTGATGGTATTTGGATATCCGTGCCTTTATAGGACTCATGGACTGATTATCAACACTTGCCTTTTGGACTCAATTTACTTATTTACCTTTTAATATGCTGTTCATTGTGCTGTGGGGTTGAACAAATGCATGTATTACTAGACATATAAACTTCAAGCAAACATTATCACTGAGAGTAGAGACCTGCACTCCCGTGGGAGTACCGCGGGACCCAACGCAACAAGGGATGCGGGAGAATAAAATGATTCGCAGGACTCCCACAAAATAGAAATTATCTAAATATAAAGTGTCTAAAACATTATAAATTGTTATTTATCTGTTGTATAAAAGCAAAAAGAACAACTAATATTAACATTAAAATGATTGATATGCGCAAGCTAGGCATAGTTTCTATTTATAACACGTGTTTAAAGGGTAGCGTAATGTAGCCAATCACAGACTCAGCTGTGTAGACATTGTGAAAGATTCATTGTGCATACATTTATTGTGTTATAACAGAGCTTTATGAGATAGAGATTAACTGAGATGTCAGCTTTTAGTGATAATAAAGGAAGCGCTGCTCACATTCTGCCATGCCAAACCATGCACGCAGCAGCCCATGCTTGCTTTTCTGTTAAAAATAACAGTGGTTTGTTAATGTTGATGCTTAGGCTAAATAACAAATATTTTATCGGGAGCGTTTATGCTGGGATGTTGTGGAGCTTAGGAGATGTTACAGAACCATTTCATGTACATTTCTTCGATGTACTGAAAAAGTCTATATAGATTACTTTATGCTTTATGCTTCAGATATGCACCGAAATGGGTCGCTGTGAACAGAGCTGTTTTTGACAAGGTAAAAAGTGTTGTTTTACACTACCATTGAGATATGTGAACCAAAGTATGTTATAGACTTATACCAACAATCATACCAACTTGCATCTGATGTCCCCTTTAATTAACATGTTTGTATTTTCTTGCATTGATTACTGCAATTCTTTGCTGGCCGGTGTTACAAAAGCTACCCTAAATAAATTACAGCTGGTTCAAAATTCAGCCACTCGAATCCTGTCTGGAAACAGGACAAGGGCTCACATCACTCCTGTTTTGGAGTCATTACTCTGGCTCCCTGTCAGATTCAGTGTTGAGTTTAAAATTCTCATGCTAACATATAAAGCTTTGCACGGTTTGTCTCCTTATTATTTCTCTGAGCTTTCAACCACCTACACCCCAGTGTGTGCTCTCCGCTCTTCGGAAGCTGGCCTTTTAATTGTTCCATTGACTCGTCTAAAATCTATGGGTGATAGGGCTTTTTCCTCAATTGCACCAAAACTTTGGAATTCTTTGCCTGCCGAGAATCCCTTAGTGCTTTTAAATCTTCCCTTAAAACTTTTTTTTTTTTTTTTTTTTAGGGTAGCTTTTACCTGATTATTTTATAATTTTCTTATTTTTTCTACTTGTTGAAATTTTCAGTTTGTTTTTATTTGGTATTTTATCTCTGTCTGTATTTCAGTTTGATTAATGTAGTGTTTTTCTTTTTGATCCTATTCTTGTGAAGCGCTTTGAGATTCTACTTTTAAAGGTGCTATAGAAAATAAAGTTTATTGTAATTATCATTATTACTATTATTATTAATGTGCCACAGATGTGCAGTGATGTGAAGGTCAGATCTAACGCCACTGAATCTGCTGTTAAAAATGAACCATCCATTCATGTTATCATCATGCAAAACTAAGAATCAGAATAATTTCGGGTTGGGTACTGTTTGAATTTTATCAATTCCGATTCTGCACTGCAAAAAATTGCTTATCTTAGTATTTCTGTCTTGTTTCTAGTCAAAATATCAAAAAATTCTTAAATCAAGATACTTTTACTACACTGAACAAAATTATAAACGCAACACTTTTGTTTTTGCCTCCATTTTTCATGAGCTGAACTCAAAGATCTAAGACTTTTTCTATGTACACAAAAGGCCTATTTCTCTCAAATATTGTTCACAAATCTGTCTAAATCTGTGTTAGTGAGCACTTCTCCTTTGCCGAGATAATCCATCCACCTCACAGGTGTGGCATATCAAGATGCTGATTAGACAGCATGATTATTGCACAGGTGTGCCTTAGGCTGGCCACAATAAAAGGCCACTCTAAAATGTGCATAAGGTGATCTGATTGGCTGACGCCTGCGTTGGCGCTTGAAAAGTTGAAAAGTTTTCAACTTCTGCCTCGTGCAACGGACCCAACGCGACGCGACGGACCCACAATTCATTTCGCCAACGCATGACGTCACTCCATTCAAAGTAAACGAGAGGTGTTGACACTGACGCCTCGTGTGAATGGGGCGTAAGCTCCAGGTGAAGGGGTTGCTTATCACAAACAAAAGCAAAACAAGCCCCTTAAAACACAGTATAATAAGCAGATACCAGAATATACATTTTAAAAATATAAGTAGTATTAATATTATCCTACAAATTTAAAAGGAAGTATATGTAATTTATTATGAATAGAATATTTCAATATAAAATATTTAGATATTATAAACTGATTGAAGTAAAATAATAACATAAGATTTAAAAATAATTCAGAAACACCTTTTTTAATTTGATGTCAATCAGTTGGGGGTAGTTAATCTATAAATTGAGTGTTTTTACTAAATAAATAATTTACCAAATAAAAGAAAAATCAAACAAAGTGAAGTACTTTTCATTTCTAAAGTATTCGAGTTATTATATAAAGTCCTTTTTGTTGATTTTCAGAATAACTACATAAATCAATGACTATATCGTGAAATATGTTACCGTGAAATAAAATTAGTCATACCGTGAAATAGAATTTTGGTCATACCGCCCACCCCTACTTGTGTGTTTTGACAGTATTAACGCAAAAGATAACTTAGTCCAGTAATCAGGTGCTGTTGACAGGCTTTTTAGTGCTCATGCTTCAGGTGTACGCACTCAGAGAAAGCGCATATCAGAACAGCATGTAAATGAAATGTTTAAAGGGTTAGTTCACCCAAAAATTCTGTCATTAATTCCTCACCCTCATGTCGTTCCAAACCTGTAAGACCTTCGTTCATATTCGGAACACAAATTAAGATATTTTTGATGAAATCCGAGAGCTCTCTGTTCCTCCCATAGACAGCAAGGGTACTACCACGATCAACGTCCCGAAACGTAGTAAGGACATCATTAAAATAGTCCATGTGACATCAGGGGTTCAACCGTAATGTTACGAAGCTACGAGAATACTTTTTGTGCACAAAGAAAAAACGACTTTATTCAACAATTATTCTCCTCCTTATCCCGTCTGACGCGGCGTGCCGCCATTTTGGAGAGTATCATGATGCATACACTTGCTTTGATCTGAACAAAAAAAACGCATGCGTTCTGTGTCAGCAGCACCACCACCTACGTTGTTTACGTTAAGATCAAAGCAAGCATATACATCGTGATGCTCTCCAAAATGGCACGCCATGGCAGACGGGATGAGGAGGAGAAGAATTGTTGAATAAAGTCGTTATCTTAATATTTACTTAAAAATATCTTGATTTGTGTTCTGAAGATAAACAAAGGTCTTACGGGTTTGGAACGACATGAGGGTGAGGAATTAATGACAGAATTTTTCATTTTTGGGTGAACTAACCCTTTAACAAGCAAGGCTTTAAAGCACTTGCAAATAATGTAATTTTGTGATTGAAAATATGTGCAGTGTCCCGTGAGTGTAACTCTACCGCGGAGTTATCATTTGTTGTGAATGTATGTCACATTGTACAGTATATTGAGACGGAGGTGCCAGAACTGCAGCTGATAGAATGTGTGCTGTAGCACGATACTATGATATTTCTTCAAAAGCAGATCGTAGAGATATTTTACTTGTCCACGATCAAAAATTGTCATCACATACCTCTATTGTGCACAATTTGTTGCCCACTGGAATCTCGTCAATATGCCATGCATGCGCTGATAGCTCTGAAGTAAACTAATTCTGGAACAGAACCTGCTTCGGAAAATAATTGCACACCTAAGAACATTTGTCAACCAATCAGAATCAAGTACTAAATAGCGCTGTAGCATAAAAAACAATAATTGAATCCATGTTTTTGAATTAAAGCAAATGCCTGCTTCTAAGAAAAAAAACTGGTCAAGATAAAATCAGGGCATATTGATTATGTGCTTATATGTATATTTCTCACTTCTCAAAACCTAGGAATTCTTGCAAGAGAACAACTTAGACATCACTGTGAAGGAGGAACTTGGAGATATTTTGCTGGTGAAACTTGAGAGGGAGAGCTACTTTTGCAATGATCAGTGGAACTGTAGCTGTATCACAGTGAAAACACCATTTGGAAAATCCTTTGAGTTCCCCTGTTATCACTGGATACCAGAAAACAAGGAAGTGGTTCTTCGTACAGGCAAAGGTAGGTTTTGCCTCACTTAGTTCTTTGTGTGTATGTGTGTATCCGCATATTTATTTGTTCATGTGTTCATTTAGCTGTATTGCCTCAGGATGAAATCGATTTCTGTAAAGGCTACAGATGTGTTGAACTGGATTCAAGACGAAACGATTTCAGGTTTGATTTGACAGTTGCAGTTTTGGACAATATTAAATAATTCTCTCCAGTTATTACATCATTTGCTGTAAATTTGTGTTCTTTTTTTGGTACATTAAGAGCCCAGGCGGCTCAATAAACTGATACTCTCATTCGACTTGCTCTTTAAACTACTGGTTGTATATCATAATGTAATGCAAGTGTGATTGTAAATTAAAAAGTTATGTTGCTGTTTTCCTGATGAAGGTGGAGAGAGTGGCACACGGGCTTCCCCATGAGCATAGATGCCAGTTTTAGTGAACTTCCACAAGATGCTCAGTTTGAAATAGATAAAAATCTGAGCATCAAAACGAAAGTCATCAATGCGTAAGTTACTGGAATGGATGACATTGTCACTATCCTTTTGATTTATTATGGAATGCTACATCAGAACAAACTATGCTGAGTTCTTTACATTGTCACGTGTATCCAAAAATGTGCGTGGTATTATGAAAACATGTTGCTCTGTAATATTGTCTAAATGTCTGGATATTCAATTATTTTCATATAGTAAGTGATGATCAGTGCCAAAATGTCTTAATAAAATAAGCCAGAATAAAGGAAAAAAGACACTGTCTTATTGACCGTTTCAGAATAGAGAATCGTATTCTTGGCAAACTCTGCAACAATTTCCAGTGCTGGGAAGATTTGGAAGATTTTAAAAAGACATATTTTTTATTCCAGAAAACTGACAGAGGTTTGGACTTTCCTTCCTTAAGTGTTTTTTTTTTTTTAATTATTAATTTATTTATTTTATTTGACACATACAAAAACTAATTTTACTACCAGAAATGTTAGAAATGAATCAGTACACTGTTTTCAAACTGCTAAATCCATGTCCCAATCCCTTTTATTCCTTTAGACTGGACAGACTTTGTAATGGAAGACTGGAAAACTGATAAGATGTTTGGCTACCAGTTTTTAAATGGCTGCAATCCTGTGATGATTAAAAAGTGTGAGGAAATTCCAGGGAACTTTCCAGTGACACATGTGATGGTGAAGGGCTTCCTGGAGAGAGGTCTTACTCTGGAGGATGAGTTAAAGGTCAGAAACAACAACTGGTTCTCATCTGGTCTGGCCTTGGGACCCACATTTTCCCAAGGTCATTAAGTCAGTCAAGGAAACTGACTGGATTTTTTTTTTTGCAAGCAAGTGTCATTCTGCATACTTGATAACTGTAGTACTCTGCTTAGTAAGACGCACTCAAGTAATAATAATAATAATTATTATTATTATTAAGTATTATGTTGTAATTTACATATAGTATTGTACTCTTTATGATGTGTTCACACCAGATGCAAAGTGAATATGCTCATTGCGTCACTTGCTCTAGATTACTCATGGGATGTTTTTCGTTTCACTCGCACGAATAAAAACAGCGCAATCAACCATGGTGGAGATAACTACAATCACTGTTGTCAAAAAGTCCCAAATATGATGGAAAGCCAAACGCCGACGTGTCTGGGTTCACAGCACCATCCAGAGGAGGATGAATAACGTTAGGATCCTGTATTAATGTGTGTTACATTTTACTACTGTATTTATACACTGATATTACTATTATTTTTATTATTGGTAGCAGCATCTCTGTAGCCATGCTAATAAAATACAACTACCACTACAACTGATTTGAATTGTTTTCTATGCTCCAGACCTATATAATAACAGCGGCTACAATAATGCTCTCTATTGTCTGATTCAACTGGACGTGTCAAGAAACTCTTCGCTGATTGGCTTGCACGAGAATGCGTCATACGAATTTTCCACTCGAGTTGAAATTTTTGAACTTGCGTGGAAGACGCGATTGAGACGAATATCGTGTGTTCGTGGCAAACACGTTGTGCATTTCGTGTCGCCCGGCGCGAATTCGCCTCTATTCGCGTCTTTGCGTTGACTTTGTATGTAATCTACTCGCGCGAATAATTACATTTGCATCTGGTGTGAACACACCATTATGGTGTATAGAATTTTTTGGATGTTTAAGGTTCATATAAACAGCAATTTATATCTCTTTAAGAAGTTAAAGAAAAAAAGAATGTTAGTACAATAAAGAAACATAAATTTATGGACCAAACTTGAAAGAATAGGGATGGTGAACATACCAAGCCTGTTTAGTTTGCCTCTATAGAGCAGTGCAGGGATGATGTATTTTGTAGGCCAGCAGAAAATTAGCATTACACTGGTTCCCTTGACAAAAAGCCAATAAGATTTTTTTTTATTGACTTTTGTAATATTGCAGAAAATGAGCTCTGAAAGAAACACAAGTTTGTGATTCTTACACATTTTAAGACAATAATCTTCACAAATGAACAAAAGTTTTATGAATTTTAAAGCCTAAACTCATCTTTTCCAACTACTTGTCCGCTAGATCATATTCCATCTCATCTCCTTCAAGCCATTTCTCCTGCCGTTGTACCTGCACTCACTCACATCATTAACACATCCCTTTACACTGGTGTTTTTCCCTCAACATTTAAACAGGCTCATATAACCCCACTTCTTAAGAAACCCCCCACTTCTTAGAGAACTACAGACTGGTTTCCCTTCTACCTTTCATTGCAAAAACACTTGAATGAGTTGTGTTCAACCAAGTCTCAGCCTTTCTCGCACAGAACAACCTCCTGGACAGCAACCAATCTGGCTTCAGAAGTGGCCATTCGACCGAGACTGCCTTGCTTTCAGTTGTTGAAGCCCTAAGACTGGCTAAAGCGGCTTCCAAATCTTCTATACTTATTTTGCTGGATCTGTCTGCTGCTTTTGATACGGTGAACCACCAGATTCTCCTGTCAACCCTATTGGAAAATGGCATCTCAGGAACCGCACGCCAGTGGTTTGAGTCTTACCTCTCAGATAGGTCCTTCAAGGTATCTTGGAGAGGTGAGGTGTCCAAGTCGCAACATCTAGCTGCTGGGGTGCCTCAGGGCTCAGTTCTTGGACCACTTCTCTTCTCTGTCTACATGGCATCACTAGGTTCTGTCATTCAGAAACATGGCTTTTCATATCACTGCTATGCTGATGACACTCAACTCTACCTCTCATTCCATCCTGATGATCCGATAATAGCTACTCACATCACAGCTTGTCTAACAGACATTTCTTGCTGGATGACGGATCATCACCATCACCTTCAACTCAACCTGGCTAAGACAGAACTGCTTGTGGTTTCAACAACAAAATCACTTTCACAGACTTTTTCATTAACTGTTCCCTCCTGGTGGAATGACCTGCCCAACTCAATCCCAGCAGCTGAGTCCTTAACCATCTTCAAGAAATGACTAAAAACACATCTGTTCCACCTTTATTTGACCCTCTAACTCTCTAGCACTTTCTATTTTATTTTAATTCTACTTTATATATATTTATCTTCTTTTGTTTTATTAAAAAATATATATTTATATTTTTCTATTCTATTTTTTTCTATTCTATCTACTTGTTTTTCTTTGTGTGTGTGTGTTATGTATATGTATGTATGTGTATATATACTACTATATACTATACTTGCTACGTGTACTGTGTTAGGCTAACTGAGACTTGTCATTTGCACTTATATTGTTGCTCTTTTGTTAGTTTTGACTGCTGTTATTGTCCTCATTTGTAAGTCGCTTTGGATAAAAAGGTCTGCTAAATGACTAAATATAAATGTAAAAAGCTAACGTTAGTTTATTAATGAACTACACCATGGTTGAATGGTGTAGTTCATTAATATGTGTCTGCAACATCACCATTGCTAAAGTGCAATGCACTACAATTGGCAAATACTATAAATCAATAAATCTATAAGTTGGAACATTTACAAGAGCATAAAAATAAACAGAGACAGTAGATGCGGACTGATAACATTATGATGGTTAATGTCCCTGTGAACCTCTGTAGTCTCATATACCCATGTTGTAAGCAGCTGCCTTAAGACAAGTAAAAGCTTAAAAAATATTACAAGTGAAGTATTACTTATGCATTTTCATGTCGTAGTAAAATGTTAATTGAAGACCTTATTTCAGGCATTAAACCAAGAACCCATTCAAAAAATGCATTAGCTGCAATTTGTGAACCTTATTGTAAAGTGTAAACTAGTCCAACATTAACTGATGTTTTACTAACATTTGTGGGTTAATTACAAAGCAGTCATTGATTTTACTAGTACTTGAATGAAAGCTATTCATCACTTACATTTTCAGAGACTTGTTTACATTATATAAGTAAGTGGTATAAATTAACAGTTTATAAGAAATTAATAAAAAGACAATAGGAAAATAATCCTTGCACAACTATAGTGATTGTTTTATTAATTGCATTTAAAATAAGCAAGAATAAATAATTATAAACAAAATAGTGTACCACGTATGGTACATACATACATACTTTCTTAAATATATTTCTGGAGCTTGTTGAGCATGAAGTCATTTTTTTTGAGTTTCTAATTCTCTCTATACAATCTTGATTATCTCTTCTTTGTCTTTTTTCTCCCTGATAGTCGCTACCTGCAATGAAAGGTGTAACATCTCAATATTCTCTGTGGATAAATTACAACAATTTACTGATAATGAGACTAAATTAATGTTTTGTAAGAAACAGAAAATACAATTTACAATGTACACTACAATGCTAGTGTCTACTTTAATCTCATATACTACCCAGAACATTATCTTCATGTTCTTTAGTTACTCACTGTTGTAAATTATTCGATACTTCTCAATCTTCTAACTTCGATGACTGTGCTTGTGGAGCAGGCTCTACACCAGGCTTAGGATTTTGTGGTGGAGTAACAATAAAGTAATGTAATTGTGGTGGAGTAATAATGCTACTGGCAGAAAATCTTGGCATTTTGCACATAATTTTGGCATCTTGGCCAGGTGCGAGCAGTGTGCCCTTTTTTGGGTTTCCGAGGAGGATTTTGCCAGTGACACTGTGTCATTGGCTACTTCTAGCGTGGAGGGTTGTGCATACGCCATTAAGACCCGACCCCTGCTGCATAGCAAGCCAGGTGATGCCAGACCCAGCCTGAAAACTGAGCTCATACGCATCTTCACCAAAGACGATGAGGACCTTGGCATGGAGTGGTTGGCTTCGGATGAGCCTGCTCATAAGGCCGCTTGACGAATAGTCTCTGCAGCCAGGGCACTGCCCGTGAGCCCCCCGTTAGAGACCTGCCTCATTCTTTCTGGAAGTTCACGGTGAACTTTCTAGGTTGTGGTGTGCCCCTTCTCCGCCTGCGTCCACTTTCCGCCTTGGCTGCCCTTATTTCCATGACGGTGTTGGGCATTGCACCCTTCTAAGCCCTGCAGAGCTACGTTGGCCATAGTGGCCAGAGCCTACTCTGTAGCTAGTCAAGCTGGTTCCACTCTCCATGTGATGGAGGCCCTCCAGTTTAGGGTGACCATACGTGCCATTTTCCCAGGACGCATCCTGGCCAGGATTTCTATATTGCCTAAAATATCTCGAGGTATTTTGATGTCATACACCAATCGGTCTGCACCAACAGGGTATATTCATTTTCTCAGAAGGTGTCACTGTTCTGACATTTAACTAAGATGGTATAAATGAACAACTTGGAGTTGAATTTGAATGACAGAAGATCAGCAGATCCTAATTTAAGGCCAAGAAACTCAAAACAAATATGTTACTGGCATTTCTCAACAATTATAGTCATTGAATCTGGTCTCCAACTAAAGTTTCTTCAGACTTAAAGAGTTGAAGTTGCTCTGCAGCTGATATTTTTCAGTAGTTTGATCACTGTAACTGGTCTGCAATCTGAAATACAATCTGAGCATGAGATCATTTATCGTGTCTGTCATGATCTCTAGCTGGAGTGCCCGTGAGCTTCGCTAGAGTAGGGTGACCATACGTGCCATTTTCCCAGGACGTGTCCTGGCCAGGATTTCTATATTGCCTAAAATATCTAGGTTTTGGCTTTGTTTGTGTGTGCAGACCGATGTATGCCATCAAAATACCATACAGACGGTTCCTTATGCTTTCAAAATGTTCTCGAGGTATTTTGATGTCATACACCAATCGGTCTGCACACGCAAACAAAGCCAAAACCTAGATATTTTAGGCAATATAGAAATCCTGGCCAGGACACGTCCTGGGAAAATGGCACGTATGGTCACCCTACTCCAGTTTCTCTGGCCAAACGCCTTCACACCGTGGATAAGTCTGCCGAGATCATTCTGCTTTTAAGAAGCTATGCCGCGCTACCTGTCTGCTCTGTGTGCAAGTTAGTCAGTGACCCAAGCAGTCGGTTGAGCAATGGCCGACCTGATGGCACTTGAGTGCCACCTCTGGTTAAAGTTAATGAAGATCAAGGACACTGACAAGACATCTTTCCTTGTCTCCCCAGTATTCTCCACAGGTCTGATTTGGCTCTGCGGTGGATGGCTTCGCCGAGTGCTTACAGTGTCCCGGAAGTCATCACAGGCCATGCACCACTTCCTGTTATGCTGGTCTAGTTCGGATGCTGCTTCATTTAGTCAGCAGCCTGTCAAGCAAACATTAATGACTGCTCAGCCTCAAGCTAAAGCAGAGTCTGAGATAAGAATATGCTTTTGTAGAGCTAAACGCTACCCCCTTTCACAAGCACCAGGGTCCCCATCTAAGATAACTTTGAACCCTGAGTCACAGCCGAAGCACCGCTGATGCTTAAGGAGTAATAAAGGGCAGGGTGTGTCCTGCTGCAGCAAGACCTCATTCCAAGAAATCTTGTCTCCCCACCTCTGTCCAGATCTGGTGTTGGAGCGTTGTTATTGCCAATGCTGGGTTTGCCAGATTAGATGTGCTCACACCCAGAAAACCCATTGCTGTTATAGTGGATAGTCATTTTTCTCTTCACTGCAGCTGAAGTGTCACGTCCCTCACTGCCAAGGTCAGGCTTGGGGAGCCATACTAGGCATATCGAATCGGGTCGTGCAAACAGTAGTATGAGGGTACTCGCTCTTAATTTGCTTGCAGACCTCCTCACTTCTAGGGTGTGATTCAAACTTTGGTACAGGACAATAATGCACGCGTTCTGCAGTCCGAAGGTCAGAGTTTGCTTGCAAAAGGCTCTGTGAAAATGGTTCCACCAGCAAACAGCAAGTCAGGCTTTTACAGCCGCTATGTTCGGACTGTCTTTGGCCCCACGCACTTTTAAGAAGTACGTGGGCATGGCTCTGTTCTCATTGTGGACTTCTCGCCTCCAAGTTTTTCCAGAGGATGCTCAGCCTCATGCCGGCTGCCTTCTCTGTGATTCCTCTGGGCCAGTGTCATATGCGGCCCCTCCAATACCAACGCAAGGTAGTCACGACAGATGCCTCCAACTCTGTTCCAACCTGGAGCAATGCCTGCACATCAACTGCCTCAAGATGAAGGCGGTTTTTCTGACCCTAAAAAACTTCCTGCCAGGCATAAAGGAGCACCATGCCCTTATCCGTTCGGACAACATGACAGTGGTATACTTCCACAAGTAAATCACAAGGCGGTCTCAGGTCACATAGTTCCCTAAGTTGATTCTTCTGCTGTCAGCAGCCCCTTGGCTGATCCCATTGAAGGAAGGACCTCCTCTCCCAAGTGAGAGGCACCATCTGGCATCCCCGGTCTGAGCTGTGGAGCCTTCATGTTAGGCCCCTCTACAGGAGCCTTTACAGTCTTTATGAGAGTAACTAACATTTTGGAAGCTAGAGCCCTGTCTGCGAGATGCCTCTACACCCCTAAGTGGTCTGTGTTCTCTGACTGGTGTGCAGTCCAAAATGAGAACCCATCCTCATGTGATGTGTTGTTCATTCTAACCTTTCTGCAAGAGATGCTGCAAGAGCTGGCTAGTCAGTTGGCAAAAACACCTTGTCGTAAATTTCCTGAGGGGAACTCGGAGACTGAATCCACCTCGTCCTCATACTGTGCCGACCTGGAACATATCCACAATCCTTAGGGCCCTACAGGGCCCTCCCTTGGAGTGGCACAAGTCAGCTGACTTATGGCCCCTGTGGCTTAAGACCACCCTCCTTCTGGATCTAGAGTTGGTCAAGTGAGTGGGCGATCTGCAAGTGCTGCCTGCGTCGAGTTTGGGCCTAACAACTGTTAAGTCGTCCTCTCCACTTTGTTCAGAGCACAAGTTATCATCCTTCTAGTTCTTACTAACCCAGAGGATGAGCAGGGTCCTAATTTACTCTGCCCGGTTTGGGCCCTTAGAGTTTAAGTAGAGCGCTCTAGCCACTTTTGGGAATCAGAGCAGCTCTTTGTATGCTTCAGAGGCCACTCTAAAGGGTTGCCAGTTACAAAGCAGAGACTATCCCACTGGATAGTAGATGCTATAGCCTTGGCTTATGCTTCAGTGTAGTGTGTGGAGTGAGGAACAGCCTTCTCCTTGGCTTGGTCCAGCGGAGTTTCAATTGGGGATATCTGCGGGCTACCAGCTGGTCTTCGCCATCTACCTTCACTAGATTTTATAACCTGGACGCCCCTGCCCTAATCTCCCTGATCCCGTACACCTTTGGACCTGGGTCTTATTATTAGCTCATGCTTCTTAGGAGCCCTCATTGCGGATGCTCTGTTTCGTGCTGCGCTTATTTATAGCACGGCACTATTGGATATGTTCCCCATAGCATTTTATGCAAAACATAAGAGAAGGGTGGGAATGCTCTGGTTTCTAAGGTAACCTTGGTTCCCCATGAGATAACAGGAACGAGTGTTGCGTAGACCATGCTATAATGCTGCACACGAATCGATGACTGTTGCTATCAGTTGAAAGATCTGATGCAGTCTGATCAGTTCTGACTTGTATAGGTCGTCTCTGCCCATTTTGGTGAGCTGAAATGCCATTTTTTCATGCACCTACACGAACGTGAACAAATCAGGCTTCAGCATTCAGAGTAAACAGCCGTTTCCCCCAAAGTGTTTTACACAATGCTCATTCCCGTTATCTCGGGAAACCAAGGTTATGTTAGTAACATAACACAGCGTTTCTTGGACACACATAAAATAAGGTTTATCACAATAAACATTTATTATTTTTGAAGAACAAGCCCAAATGTATTGATTATTTAATCTAATTGAAGGCAAATCTATTAAATAAATTTTCATGCTTAAATACAGAGTAGAATGAGCAACTTTACAAAATCGGACAGCTGAATACCAGGCTTGTATGTGATGTGAACCTTATTTTTTAACAAAAGGTATGGCTTTTTCCACATGTAGTAGTATGATTTGGGTAAAAGATAAATTTGTACTTGGGGAAAAAAAGTGTTGGGGCTGTATATTAATGAAAATATATATAAAAAAATAGATTCCACAAACATGAGATGTACCTGCAATTATAAAATGACCCTGACATCACTGGATGGTTACAAATCTAAATAAAACACCTCTGTTTTTACAGGCAGGAAATATTTACATAGCAGACTATGAAATACTGAAGGATGTGCCAGCCAATGCCACAGACCCAAAGACCCCACAGTATTTGGCTGCACCCATCTGCCTGCTGTACAAGAACACTTTTAACCATATTGTGCCAATTGCCATTCAGGTATCTTTTTTATATAGAATTTAAATTTAGAGTTATATAAAAAATGTGTTAAGTTAAAGTCCCCATGAAATCAAAATTAAATTTTTTTTGGGTGTTAGTATCAATATGTTAGTCTTAAGGTTATCTATAAGGCAGTGCGCTCCAAAACAGTGACAAAATTTGCATTTAGAAGATATAAGCATTCAAAGCTTGCAGCTTGTCACTTCCGCCAAAACGGCTCAACAATTTTTTTTGACGTCACATCATACTTCAGCTTCTCATCAAATCTTCTGACCAATCAAATGCTCTCTAGAATCCGAAGCACCGCCCCCTGCACTATAAAATAGATGCGACTGAAAACGGTCACTTGTTCACAGAATTAGTATTTTCTGTACAGTGAATGGCACGTAGTGCACTATATAGGGAACAGGGAACGATTCAAACAGTGTAAATATGCTTTCCATTGAAGAAAAAAAGAAGTCTGGTTTGGTGCTGTGTCACGCTAACCACCGCACCGCACACACACTCTGCTCCGGTCCAGAGACACGATAGCATGGAGCGGATCACATGCGCGAGTCGGCGCAGACCACTAAATGTATCGGAGCTATTTGAATTCTACACAGAATGCTATATTTTATAGCAATACTCTGAATTTGTGCTCTGCATTTAACCCATCCAAGTGCACACATACAGCAGTGAGTAGTGAACAAACACACACACACACAGAATTTGGGGGCGCTCCATCTCGATCGGGAGCAGTTAAATAATTGTAATGACACCACACAACAGAGGATTTTTGGGACAAAAAAAATTGTTTGCGACAAGTCTTGAATCGGGCCACACCCCCAATTGTTCAGGAGTGCTAATCGGCCTTAAAATCAGCCTTAAAGCCGTCTAGTGTGCGGCCAGCCTAAGGAAAGAGGGAGAAACAAGAATAACCATGAGCAATCAGACACCACAAGTTCTGAAATTGACTTCAATTTCAACTGAACTCATTACTTTGCCGTACAAGCAGATGTGTATATTGAAATACTGCAGCAGCAGCTGAAAGAAAACTAATATATTACAGGTCTGAGTTCATAAAGCAAAATTTTCAGTAAAACACCCCCCCCCCCTCCATGTTCTCTTGATATTTAATTACCTCTATTGGTGTATTTTAATTGTAGTAATGGTAATGGTAGCTTCAGTAGACTTTTGCTAACACCAGGTGTCATTACTAATGGTCAATCATAACAAAATAACCACTTAATTATCTTATTAATTACAACACTACAGAGTGTTGAAAGTAACACTGAAGCAGTATGTTCCCATATATATGCTGAGCAGTGTTAATTTAACACTTGTATATGTTGTTTTTTTAACTAAATCTTTTTTTGACTCTGCTTTACTATCTGACATAGCTCAGTCAAACCCCAGGGAAGGATAGCCCAATCTTTCTCCCAAATGATGATCAGTATGATTGGATGCTTGCCAAGATGTGGGTAAAGTCCTCCGACTTCAATGTGCACCAGATTGTCACACACTTTCTCAGAACACATCTGATCACTGAGGTTTTTGCCATTGCCATGTACAGAAAGCTCTCTTCAGTTCATCCTGTATACAAGGTACCCATCTTTCAATGCTCAACCATGACATTTACCATAATTATCAGACTCAATGTCAGTGTGGTAAAACATCTAGTTTTAGCTGGATGAGGCAGCCAAATATGCACCAGATTCTGGTCCGTGAATCAGAAGTTGGAAAAGAGATTCTTTAAACTGTTTGTTTTATTGAAAAGTCTTGGATCTATACAGTATTTGCGTGTAGTCTACAGGAAAAGCAAATAGAGATAATTAGAAATAATGTTCAGTATCACATTACACTAATGACATTCTGCAGAGATATCAGTAAACATAATATAAAATGTATTCTACAAATAACAATATTTGTACTGACAATGTATTTCTGTATTACTGTAAACTTCAAAGAACAATACATTACGGGAAAGAAATTACATAAACACTTGTGGCATTTGAAGATTAAGCACTAGTGTGGCTAATTATGATGCAGCAGATTTTTAAGACAAATTTCCTGTTTCAGGTTATCCTTTGAATTTGGCAGTCTCTTGATAGCCAATCATAATTTTAAATGCATTTTTGCCCTGCAGTTACTGATACCTCATGTTCGCTACACCATTGCCATCAACACCTTAGCCCGTGAGGAGCTCATTTGCACAGGAGGGATCTTCGATGAGGTACAGATACTCTTGATTTAATCCAGTCACTCAACAACTACTGGTCATTTGCATTTAACATTTTTCTTTGTCTGCCGAGGCATAAATTATATACCTAATGTCTCTGGTCATGGCACATAACCTTGAAGTTTGAGGACGCACACCATGTTATTGCACCGCAAAGTTTTATTGGGTTATAATTTTTGGCTTTATAATATTTAGTTTGCTTCTTCTAAAGCTTTTGTTTATGTTGTGCTTTAATAGACTCAGTACATAGGGTGCTTCTCAATACTCAAATTGATGCTTCCTCACTTCCTCGCTCCTCCGTCCTCGAGCCTGTGACCTGGAAATCGATCGAACTCAGCCATCTTAAAGGACATCTCAGTTCTCTAATTGCACTACAAGGAGGCGAGGAACGAGGAGTGATGGGGCTTCCAGAGGAGCTATGAGCGAGGATACACAGGTGTATCCTATGCGGAAGTCTTTCTCGTCGAAAAATCTGATGCACGTATAAATTCTCCTCCCCCTTCAAATCTGTTGTAATAATTTTTATTTATATTTTACCTTTGCAGTTTAAATAAACCATACTCTCATATGCAGGATATCTTGCCTTCTTAATATTTATTATGAATGTCTTAAATAACAACATAATGGCAGCGGATGAGGCTTTGAAGTGACGAATATTCATTAAGATAAGATTCATATTGATCAAGAATATTCTAATGTACAGATAACCGTTCCTTTGATTCCTCCGTCCTCATTTTCTTTCCTTGCATCCTTACCTCATATCCCAAGGGGGGTGGAGCTAAGAAGCAAGGAAAGGAAATAAGGATGCACACATAAGAAATGAGAAGCACCCATTGACTGACTTGCATTGTTCCATGAAATTTTCAAACAACAATGGCAATGAGATAACAACTTAACCTCCCATAATCCCCTACCTGACCAGGCCAAATACTGTATATGCTTAGTTACCATTTCATATCTGAAAATATACACAATGAGATCAAAAGATTCATTAAAGTTTTTACATACCAAAGGCTTGTGGTATAGATGTAACCGGAATTAAGCAACTCGTGCAAAAAGCCATGGGGAGATTGACTTACGAGTCCCTGTGGTTCCCTGATGAAATAAAAGCTAGAGGAATGGACAACCAGGAGGATGTGCCCAACTACTACTACAGGGATGACGGTTTGAAGGTCTGGGATGCAGTGAAAAGGTACATTGTAAAATATGGATAACAGTTGATTTTACAATGCATAATGAAGATTTGGCACAAGAGGTATTTTGTTTTTCTTTTTTTCTTTTTACAGGTTTGTGTCTAATGTGGTTGAGATCTACTACAAAAATGATGAGAATGTTAAGGAGGATACAGAGATTCAGGCATTTGTTTTGGATGTGTCTTGCAATGGAATGAAGAATTGTGATCATGGTGAGTTCAGGGTCATAAAAATCTCAGCATTTTTTATGTGTGTATTCTATGTGTATATGAGACTTGAAATGAGTGCACATGAGAATAAACACATTGTTATTGGCCACAGACTTTCCAAAATCCCTGGAATCTCGAGAGCAGTTAGTCCAGTACCTGACTGTCATAATATTCACAGCTTCAGCACAACATGCTGCAGTCAACTTTGGACAGGTGGGATTGCAAACACTTTGAAATGAACAAAATTAATGTAAAAATGGTTAGGCAAGTATGTGTACACACTGTAAAACTAGCAGTGCAAAGTTAACACTACAATGAAGTATAAGTGGGGGGATACCTCCATCATCTTTAAATTAATTATACATTTTTAATTTTTACTGTTAAATCTCATAATTTCAAATTAGTATGTCATAATTTTAAGGAACACTCCACTATTTTTGAAAATAGGCTCATTTTCCATCTCCCCTAGAGTTAAACAGTTGAGTTTTACCGTTTTGGAATCCATTCAGCCGATCTCCGTGTCTGGCGGTAGCACTTTTAGCTGTAGCTTAGCATAGATCATTGAATCGGATTAGACCGTTAGCATCTCGCTCAAAAATGACCATTTGCGAATAAAGCGCTGTTTCCATCCAACGAGTCAAAGAGAACAAAACTGTCACTTCCTGATAAACTGGCACTATATATCTCTAAGAAAACTAGGAGAAGCCACTGAATATAATAATTCTCATATGTAATAAATGACTTGCGCCTCAGAGGAGCAGACGAAACACGATAAATGCAGTCATTGCTTTTAGAGGCGGATGCTGCTGTTTGGGAATGCAGTCGTGTGAGACAGTAATTATACAGAAATACTTTGCTCAGGCATTTCAGAACGACCAGAACAACATATAGCTGCTGTGAACGAGATCCGTGTGCATGTGTAAAAACCAAAGTATACTTTGGGCTTTATGCAATGCAAACTCAGGTGCATTTACTCCTAGACACATTAATAAACAGTGCTACGACATCCAGCGAGAATCATTTAAATACAACAAGCCACAAATCACTCTATAATTAAACTATTTTACAATCAGATGAAACGGCCTTGACATTCCAAACAAGATTGACGAAGAAAACACAATAAATAGTGTGCCATGAATGAACAAATCTCCAAATCACCACCCTTAAAACATTTACCATGGATGTACAGTAGTAATGCTAACTAGATTAACCATGGTGTTTTGGCAGAAATGTGGTAAATTCATATTGAATACTATTAATAATGTCGTATATTGTATTAAGGGGGTCATATGATGTTGCTAAAAAGAACATTATTTGGTGTAATGAAATGTGTTTATGCGGTTTATGGTTCAAAAAACATTATTTTCCACATACTGTACATTATTGACATCCGGCACAAGACATCCAGTTTGAGTGAACGCCGTGCGAATTGTCTGCCGCTGCTCTCCGGTCCTATTGTTTTATTTATTTATTTGATCATGTTATTATTTTAGTTCTCTTATGCTATTTTACGGTTACTTCAAATTGGTGAAAACCGAGAATTTCTCTTCTGGCTGCAATAAATTCAAGCAGTCTACAATCTGAGGCTAAAGCTAACCTGGGAATCTTGCTCCGCTGCTGCAGTCGGAGTGGTGCCTACACCGGGCCTGGTGTAAGCCATCTTCTGGGGTAACATTTTGCCGTTTATGTCGTTCTCTGGGTGTCGGCCACGCGGTGTTGTGATTGCTTCATTGGAGTCCTTGCCACAGAATTTTCCTCGGACTGCAAGTTCTGGATAATTATTATGCCACAGACACTCACCGGGCAGATCCAAGGGAGTTCAATCTCCATGGGACATCTGACTATGAACTTGTACTCTGTCTGCTGTTTATTTCTGAAAATGGCCTTGCTAAATGCAAGATCAGTATTGAACAAAACATTTTTACGGAATGACTTCTTTTTATCAAATAATTTAGACTTCTTATTTATTACCGAAACCTGGCTTACGGCTGATGATCTAAGCCCTCTATTGATCTAAGTCATTTTTAAGGACCTGTTCAAATGTAAATTTCTGCCCGTTGATGTCTACTCTAGTTTTGAGGTTTTAATGTGCAAGGTGGAGCGTTCCAGTCCTCTACTCTGTTAGCTTTTGGAGGTCTGTATATCATAACACAATGACTTTTTAAAGGAGTTTTCAGATTTTTTATCAGACGTGGTTCCAAGTGCCGATAATCTCTTGATTGTTGGTGATTTTAATATACATCTGTGTTGTCCTTCGAGACCTCTTTTAAGAGATTTTGTTCAACTTTTGGACTCTCACACAATACGTCTCAGGTCCCACACACAAGCTGGGTCATACTCTTGATCTGGTTTTATCATCAGGTTTCTCTGTCAGTAATGTAACCGTTAGTGAGGCCGGACTGTCTGACCACTGCCCGGTTTTGTTTGACAGTGTGATTACTTGTTCTAGCCTTGTAAACCAGTCTTCTACTTATCTTTCTCGATCTATTAACCCCTTCACGGCCCTGCAGTTCACCGAAGCTTTTATAGCCCTGCTAGCTCACAGTAGTGCCCTGGATAGAAGTGTTGATGAGTTGACAAATAGTTTTAATTCCTCTTGTTCAGCAATCTTAAATGTAGTTGCTCCTCTCAAATCCAAAAAGACTAAACCAAAAAAATCAGCCATGGTTTAATAACAACATTAAAGCTTTAAGGAAGGATTGCAGAAGGGCAGAAAGAAGATGGAAAAAGGATAAATTACAAATTTCTTATCAACTTTTGCAGAGCAGAAAAATTCTCATTGTCCAAAGATTTAGTTTTCTACTCTAAATTCTGTGTTAAACCCATCTAGACCAACTGGCCCAGATCCTAGCTTAGAGTTATGTGAGAAGTTCTGTAACTTCTTCATTAACAAGATTGCTTCTATCAGGGTGCAGATTTCTTGTAATTTATCCCAAAATTTTAAATATGAAAACACTAGCTCCTCTGTGTTTTCAAACTTTCAAGCTATCTCACTTTCTGAGTTGTCAGACATTATTTTAAATATGAAATTAACTATTTGTTCTTGTGATGTTGTTCCTAAAAAGCTGCTGAAGGATGTTCTGCCCTCTGTTTTGTCTAGCTTACTCTCTATTATTAATGGTTCTGTACAGACAGGCACTGTCCCTTCCTGTCTTAAACATGCTGTGGTCCAGCCTTTACTCAAAAAAACAAATCTTGATCCCACTGAATTAAATAATTATAGGCCTATTTCAAAACGGCCATTTCTGCACAAAGTTTTGGAAAAGGTTATATTTAACCAGATTTCCCTCGACCTAAATTCTAATGATATTCTGGATCCTTTTCAGTCTGGCTATAGAGCAAAACATAGTACTGAGTCAGCTCTTTCAGTAAATCAGTAAATTATCTCTTCTAATCTGCAGACTCTGGTAACTGTACTATTCTCTTATTACTGGACCTGAGCGCCGCTTTCGATACAGTAGATCACAGCATCCTGTTAAAAAGATTAAATCTTGAGGTTAGCATTTGTGGTACTGCATTAGACTGGTTTGCATCGTATCTCACAAATAGGAGCTTTTTGGTGGAAATTGGTGTATTTTCATCAAGCTCAGTTCCCATCACTTATGGAGTACCCCAGGGCTCTATTTTGGGTCCAATTTTATTCTCCCTGTATTTGCTCCCTCTTCGTTTTATATTTGAGTCTCAAAGTTTCATACCACATTTACGCAGATGACACTCAGCTTTATTTTCCTCTAAAATCAGGTTCTGATTCAGTGTCTTCCTTGCTGGCTTGTTTAGAAGACATCAAGAATTGGATGGAAAATAATTTCCTACAGTTGAATCAAAAAAAGACTGAAGTTATATTGTTTGGCCCTTCTCACCATTTACATAATTTAAGACCTACTCTGGGCCCTTTTGAAGAAAACATCCATGAAAAGGTTAAAAATTTGGGAGTTATTTTTTATCCTGAATTGAAATTTGACAAACAGATTAAGGGGCTTCGCAAG
Organism: Sinocyclocheilus grahami; assembly: GCF_001515645.1. Taxonomy (NCBI): domain Eukaryota; kingdom Metazoa; phylum Chordata; class Actinopteri; order Cypriniformes; family Cyprinidae; genus Sinocyclocheilus; species Sinocyclocheilus grahami. The sequence goes on along the minus strand of NW_015506833.1, from coordinate 50,639 downwards.
CTGAAAAGTTTTCTCAGTTTTAATGATTTAGAGGTTGTTATTCATGCATTCAGTTCAACAAGGCTGGATTACTGTAACGCTCTTTATGCTGGTATTAACCAGTCTTCACTATCACGTTTACAATTGGTACAGAATGCTGCTGCTCTCTTTTTGACAGGGACAAAAAAAGAGGGAGCATATTACTACCCCTGTGTTAGCTTCACTTCACTGGTTTCCTGATAAATTCAGAGTTGATTTTAAGGGTTTAGTTTTAGTTTTTAAAGCACTTCATGGTCTTGCCCCAATTTACATTTCAGATCTTCTCCATTTCTATTCTCCTGTGAGAACGCTTAGATCGTCTTCTCAGAAGTTATTGATTGTCCCAAAATCTCGTTTAAAATCTAAAGGGAACAGAGCTTTTTCAGTTCTTGGTCCTACACTCTGGAACTCTGTGCCTTTATCCATCAGATCACCCCCTACGTTATCTTCTTTTAAATCATCTCTTAAAACATTTTTTTTTTTCTCAGGCTTTTGCTTAACTTGAAAATACTTTTTTTGTTTGTTTTGTTTCTGTTTGTTTCTTTGTTTGGTGATGTTTTGCATTACTTATTGTATTTAATGATTTCAAATTTTGTATTGTCTTAATGCTTTTGTTAGTTGATTTTTCTGATGTTTTGGTTGTGCAGCACCTTGGTCAGCACTTGTTGCTTTTAAGGTGCTATATAAATAAACTTGACCTTATTGTTTCTCCTCTATGCCCCGCCTTTCTGAAATGCGTGGATTGTTACAAAGCTCATCGGTCTGAAAAGCGAGGTGTGCTGTGATTGGCCAGCTATCCAGTGTGTTGTGATTGGCCGAATACCTCAAGCGTGAGACGGAAATGTTACGCTCCTCACCATACTGTGATGATGCCCTGTCCGGCCGGAGCGACGAGACAAAACCATTAAAACCCATTATAAACCAGGCATTTGTTGCATCCAGTGGAGACAATTACTGATCATAATAACTCATACTGTCTTTGTACGTGTTGCGTTGCATCGCGCCATGTAAACATAAAACCATGTCTGCATTTGTGATCGGAGAAATGACAAACAACAAGCGTTACTCTACACATGTGGGGCGTGTTTAAACGAGGCGTTTTGGGAGGACGTGGACGAGTCTTAACTTTTATAAAGAATATATCTTTGGGTTTGAGACTTTAGTCTTTGCAACTTTAGGGATCTTATCTATTCACGAACAGCTTGACTCCAAAGAAAAAGGAAAACTTGACCCCTTTAAAATCATTAGAAGGAATATAATTCATTTTTGTTTTAAAATGATGGCAGTTTCTGTGTGTCTGTGTGGATTTTAGCTGTGTACATAATATATAAATACAGTTTTAAAGAAACCTTAAAGGGTTAGTTCACCCAAAAATGAAAATTAGCCTGTGTTTTACTCACCCTCAAAGCATCCTAGGTGTATATGACTTTCTTCTCTCAGACGAATCCAATATGAGTTATATTAAAAATGGTCCTGGCCCCTCCAAGCCTTTCAATGGGGGTAAGCGGAAGTTTGTTGTCAACAGTTCAGAAGACGTGAAATAAAGTGCGTGCATCCATAATAAAACGTGCTTCACACGGCTCCGGGGGGTGAATAAAGGCCTCCTTGTAGCGAATCCATGCATTTTTGTAAGAAAAATATCCATATTTCAAACGTAATAAACACTTTTCTCTCACTTCCAGTATCTGTCGTAAGCGGAAGGCGTTCATACGCGCTTCTGAGATAGGCTAGTCTCACAAGTTTGTTTACAGCAGTAAAGGAAGCAAAGTTTCCTTACTTTAGCAAAGGACCAGTCTCCTCTTGACTTATATCCAAATCCTCAGTTTGTACTTCTAATTAGTGACCGTTGTTTTGTTTTGTTCTCTCCCCGCGTTTGTCACTAATCACGCAACGCCGACATCCTACGTCATCCGCCGGAATGGCTTCCGCATACAACAGTCAGCAGAAGTGATAGAAAAGCGTTTATTACATTTGAAATATGGATATTTTTCTTACAAAAATGCATGGATTCGCTACAAGGAGGCCTTTATTCACCCCACGGAGCCGTGTGAGGCACGTTTTATTACGGATGCACGCATTTTATTTAAAGGGATAGTTCACCCAAAAATTTTAATTCTGTCATTAATTACTCACCCTCTTGTCGTTCCAAACCCGTAAGACCTTCGTTCATCTTCTGAACACAAATTAAGATATTTTTGATGCATTCTGACAGCTTTGTGACCCTCCCATAGACAGCAAGGATCCTTACACAATCAACGTCCAGAAACGTAGCAAGGAGATCGGTAAAATAATCCACGTGACATTAGGGGTTCAACCGTAATGTTACGAAGCTACAAGAATACTTTTTGTGCGCAAAAACAAAAAAAAACTACTTTATTCAACAATTCGTCTCCTCCGCGTCACCCTAGCGCCATTTTGGAGAGTATCCACTGAACGCAAACAGCGTATGTTGTTCTGTGTCAGCTGCGCCACAGTAACATTCTAAACATGCTAATAACTTGCTAATCATGCTAACACCATGCTAGAAACATGCTAGTAACTTGCTTATGTTCACAACATGCTAGTAGCTTGATAACAACAGGCTAATCATGTAAACAAAATTATAACACCATGCTAGAAACATGCTAGCAACTTGTTAAACACGCTAGAAACATGCTAATCATGCTAACAAAATGTTAACGCCATGCTAGTTACATACTAATCGTGTTGGAAAAACATGCTAGTAAATTGTTAATCATGCTAACAAAACGTTGACACCATGCTAGTAACATGTTAATCATGCTAGAATCATGCTAGCAACATGTTAGTAACTTGTTAATACTGCTAACAACATGCTAGTAACATGCTAATCATGCTAGAAACATGCTAGTAACTTGTTAGTCATTCTAACAACATATGCTAACCATGTTAGAAAGATGCTAGTAACTTGCTAATCATTCTCGCAACATGCTAGTAACATGCTAATCATGCTAGCAACATGATAGTAAAATGCTAAAAACATGTTAGCAACATGCTAGTCATGCTAGAAACAGCCTAGCAACCACCCCAGGTACCCTAGCAATATGTTTTATATCTATCTGTTTTTCTGATAGACTGTATTGCCTTGAAAACATTCCAACTTTAATCTTTAAAACTATTTTAAATTTCAAACTACTTAGAACTGAAAACTTTCAGACTGCAAGCGTTTAAAACTTTTTCAAACTTTTTGGCTAGGCTTTTTCAAGCCAACTTAAAGTTTGCCTACAAACTTTTCAATATAGTTTAAATTGATTTTACACACATAAAGCGATATATTTAACTTAAAGCATATATATTTAAAGCAGATTGAATATCGAATTATTTAATAAAGTATTGCATTTTTCTTCAATATCACACAGCCCTAGTATGTTCCCATATAAACACAGTGTGGTTAATTTAACACTGGGGATTTTTGCTGTGCATTATACTACCTATCCTATTTCTCAGATCTATAATGTTTTCCATTTACCCTAAATTTGTTTAATTACTTTCATTTAGCAGAACTTTACATATGCATAATATGTGTTTGCTAATATCTGTGTATAAATTCCTGCATTGCAGTTTCACTGGTATGCCTGGATCCCCAACAGTCCTTCCACTATGCGGAAGCCCCCTCCCAAGACGAAAGGAGATGTTGATATGAAGTACATCATGGAGAGTCTGCCTGACCGTTGGCGTTCCTGTTGGATTTTAGGAATTGTCTGGGTCCTCACGCAGTTCCAAAAGAATGAGGTATGATGGCTCATTCATTCAGTGAAGTGATTTGTACATACCATATTAAAAAGACCAGCAGAGATGTCCACCAGTCTATGTTGTGTTTTGGATTCCAGGACCCGTTGCATGAAAGCGCTTAAGAAATCTCTAAGATATTTGTTGCAACAAATTCCTTTATAACCATTTAGCTTAAAAAAAATTAAGGAACCAAAAGAGGTCCATTTTTATGTAACATCCAATGCGCGTCAGAATACAGGCAAAGTGGCATCAATGCACAAATACGACAACAAAGAGTTGGATAAATATAATGTAATTTCATTGAAAACTGTGAGTGTCACAGCAGGACATTATGAGCATCCCCTGGTGTGTTTATGAACATTTACAAATGATGAATAGTCTCAATTTTAGATTGAGTACTGCAAAAACATGAACAAATGATTCATAAATGTAACGCGTGCTGGCAAAATGAGTCGGAATGAGCAAATTTCGAAAAATGTGTTATTTTTATTTTCACATGCTCCATTAAGATACATAAATGATATATGACTTGTTGGAATCGGACAAAAAATGACTGAGCTACAGCCGTTTGAAGGCAATAGAGGCAGCAGATCTGATTTCGAGAAAAATCGAGTTAAAGATTCCAAAGCAAAATCACCAAGCAACGATGCATATTTTCATCCAATTACTTTCTTAATAATAATTGCTATATTATTAATCACAATATAGCTATTTTTTATTTTATCTTTGTTATTAAAAATAAACAGCAGTTTAATCAAGAGCAGCGAGTGATTCCATCTTTTCTTTTAATGTTTGATTAACATTGAGACCGATTTATATTAGGACCTACTGTAACGCATGGATCTAATATAATGTTACACATCAGATTTTTCTCCAAACATTAACTAAACGTTCATGTTAGACACAACAGATTGTTTGTGTGAACCTCGACAAGACATTTTTCACCATGTACTTTATAGGGAGATCGTGCATTATGGGGAGGCGCGTCTTATGCTCGCACTTTGCAATGCAAATGTCAGTCAGCGCGATCGTTTTGTTTTCATCAGCATGGGTTTGAAAATCATATTTCACTGGTTTGAAGTCATGTCATCGAAAATTCGATATGAATATTCAGAAAGCTGGAATACTGCGCTTTGCAACAATAGACCTACAACTTGTGCTGAGAAGCAGCAGCAGTCGTCCAGAAGTGAGCAGAGAAAAATTTACTCCTCTCAGATAACGTACAAATAAAGATACTTTTAGATGTTTAATTACTCTTTGGAGCATTGGGATCGCTAGAAGAGGGCTTAATGAACTCATTTTTGTGAAAATCCCAAATTCGACCAAAACTGACATTTTTCACTTCTTTTGCCTGTAGCTCTAAATTAGACCGTGTGCATTCTGACTCATTTTGCCAGCACAGCTCACATATGATTTGTAAAGATGTGAAAATAGGGTGAATTCAGGTCATTTGGGACACATTTTGCCATCGAGACGACTGCTCATAAAGGTACTAATGATTAGTAAATGTTTAAGTAAAAATAGTGAAAATAGAAGTATAGAGAGGCATGAAATAGTAGAAATATATGAATTGCAAGTTTAATGACATTTAGAAGCATTTCAATTTACATTGAATAATCTGTTAATCATTACATAATGTTTAATAAGTACATTAGTAAACATTAACAAGCATATTATCACACATTTCTAGCTATGTGAATATATATTAACTAATGATCTGTTAAACATTATATAATGATTTATTAATGAAAGTTATTATAAAGTGTTACCAATTTTATTTGACACTTTGACCGGACCATGTTTTTTTACATACCTTTCTATCAAAGTTATCTGACATGATCAAGCTGAATTTGTTCTGACACAGTTTAACTCTGAGTTCTTGTCGTATTTTATTACCATTTTCTAAACTATAACAAATAAACTGTGATAATGTGTGAAATGTTGAAGGTGTCTGAATGACTATTGGTTTGACTCTAGGTAAGGGTGACGGTTAATATGTTTGTTTTCTCCCGCAGGGATACATTTAAGTCAAACCACTTAAGGGGTTTCATGCAACCGGGTCCTGGTCTTTGTTTTTCTCTACAATTCTTAGTCTAAGACATGTAGCTTAACCAGTCAGGTTTTGCTGGTCAAAACTGATCATTTTAGTTCGACTTGTTGAAGCTGTGGCCTGGTGATTGAGCATGTTGAACATCTGGGAGCTTCTGTTTGTGAGTTGCTGAGGTTACAGAGCCTCATGCTATGATTTTTTTTTTATCCTAGGAAAAGTCAAAGGTCTGATAGTGGATATTTTGTCCTTTATATAGGGTTAAGATAAAATTTCTTCTTACTGTGTACTCTATGTATTATCATTTTTAAAAAGAATAAAGAACTTTTTAAAAGAAAGAAAATATTGATATAAAAAAGGAGCCTATTTGTCTTTTCCCCAGCTGTTTTTAGGCATGTATCCAGAGGACTACTTCACTGAGGTAGATGTAAAGGATGCCTTGAAGACTTTCCGCGAGAAACTTGGCGAAGTGACCAAGTTCATAAACATCCGAAATGAGGAGTTAAAATTACCCTATGTGTATCTGTCACCAGATAAAATTCCCAATAGTGTTGCAATCTGAGAAAATATCTGTGAAAACATTTTGTGAACCCTATCTGAAGTGTTTTCGGCAAGTGTATACTTAAGATTAGGGGTGGAACGGTTCAACTTACTCGCGGTTCTGTTTGTATCACAGTTTTAGAGTCACAGTTTCTTTATTTTTTAAAGAAAAAGAAAAATAATCGAACTACAAGCAACAGCACAAATAAATAATCAGTGCTTTTCAGTTTTTTTTAGGTAGATCTAACAGTTTTTAGGTACAGAAATTGTATCAGTTATTTTACATTTGATGTCAAATATGCAATGTTAAAGATTAATCCTTATTAAAGTTACAAAAGTTATTCAGTCAATCGGACAAAATTTTCATATCGGTGTAGCCCTAATATATATATATATATATATATATATATATATATACACATACACATACATTTTTTTTTTCTTCTCTCAACCCTCATGGTCTTTTGACAGCTTGTTTTCTCAAAATAGTTATTTTTTTTTAAGAACTTTTCAAATCTTAACTTTCAAAATTATTATTCATTATGAACATCCCTGTTTTGTGTAGGGTATAGGATTCTGGGTTAACAAGTAAAATATATAAATGTAATACTTTTGGCCAACTCAACCTCACTGATACTCCAAATTTGTTTGTTGGACAGTTTTCTGTGAACACTTTCAGAAATTAAATTCCTGTAAATTGGGATTACTAAACAGTGGGAGGGGTGAACTTTGGTGTTTTTCCTTTTCTAATCTGTATAAAATAAATTGTTTTAAAGATTGCCTTCTTTGCCATGTTAACATTAAGAGCCGGGGGTGAAAACTTTTTGAACAAAATGGAGATGTGTAAATTTTTCTTATTTTGCCTAGCATCAGCGAGCGTTTGAAGCTTCTGTAAAAGTTGCATTTGAGTCCCTCAGTTGTCCTCAGAGTGAAAAGATGGATCTCAAAATCAGACGGTCATTGTTGGAAAGGGTTCAAATACACAAAAATGCTGTAAATCCAAAGAATTTGTGGGAACTGAAGGGTTTTTCTGAAGAACATCAGGCAGTTTAACTGTTCAGGACAAACAAGGGACTCATGAACAGCTATCACTAAACAAGAACACAGCTGTGGATCATTCAGCTAACAACACAATATTAAGAGTCACGTAAACTTTTGAATGGGATCATTTTTATAAATTCAGCTATTATTTTCTCTTGTGGACTATATGTAAACATCTTTTGCAACATGCATTTTTATGATCCCTCTTATTTTGGTAAAAAAAACTTTTGCAGATTCTGAAAGGGGGGGTGTAAACGTTTGACCTCAACTGTATTATATATATATATATATATATATATATAGTAAGGCTTCTGTTTCGAACAGAACCCCAATATCCTGCAGAATCACCACATTTCAGAAAAATCTAACGATTCCCCCTCCTAAGCATTTGCGGGTCGTAAAACTGATTGCTGACTATCACATGGCGCCCAATTGTCTCACCAGTTCCTGTGGATGCCTGGTGTTCGTCCCTCAGGGGATAAAACAGTAATAGACTTAATCCAATCAGGAGGACAGAGAACTCCCTTTTGTTTTAGGACCATGTCAGCCCCATGCAAAAGACACAGGAAAAGGGTAATTTACAGGACACTCTCCAGGCCTGGCTTTCCCTCAAGGGATCTAAAACGGCATAGCTTTTAACTCAATCAACAAAACCATTTGTTTTGGAACCATTGCCGGCCCGTAGGGTTGTGGGGCCCTAGGCAGTATAATGAAAAACTGTCATAGCAATTTGAGGAGTTAAGAGAAAGCACATAAAATGACAATTTAAACATTTAAGCGTAAATGTGCCTTAAGTGTAACACATTCAACATACACGTAAAAATATTTAAACGGATTAAAAAAAAAAAAAAAAAGTGAGCTATTCTGAGAGGCAGTATCCAGTGAATTCCAAAATCTGGACACAAAATCTGAACCGTGACAAGAAATGTTTTCAGTCAAACCTTATCTTTATTTGCTAAAAATGATAAAGGACACAGAGTTTGTTGTGCGTTTTGTTAATTTATATATATATCAAAAATAAATATATCAGTATGACTACAACATTTTTTTGATTGTTATTACTAAATAAAAACATTAAACTAAATAATTATTGATAATGATTATTATCAGCATATTTCGCGTATCTTGTCAGTGTCTGCGCTTGCTTGGCCATTTGTTGTGGAGGAAATAAGAAAAGTGTCCCCAGCTGAATTAATGTAGTATTTTGTTAGACGGGTATAAAAAAAAGCTTAGGTTACCACGGCAGCGGTCACGTGACGGCCTCCTCGTGTGCAGACCATTGACTCTACCGTGCGACTCCACCGGGCAGGAAAGGATAAGTATTGCTTTTTATTTCTCTTTCCTACTAGTTTTACTTCTGTTTCAGCATGTAAGTTTGGCAGTGTTATTTTTTAGGATTACTGATAAACTACTGTTATTTGTTTTGAATTATTTGTATTTATTTAAATATTAGTTGCATTATGTCTGAATTTATTATGACTGTATAGGTCTTTTAAGTTTTTAGTTTTATTTAATTAGAGTTATTTTAATACTTCAACAAACTAAATGGAAATGAAATAATAAGTATATTGAATTTATAAATATGTATATGTGTGTGGCTGTACATACACACATGTAGTTGTTTTTTTTGTGTTTGGCTTAGTGTTATGTTAGAATCATTATTATACTCATACCTTTTGTTCTTTAATATTGTGAATTGTTTTTAGCTTTATTTTTTTGTTTTTCATTTAAATGTTAAGTTTTGAAATTTTGTTGTATGCATTTGTCATTTTTATTTAATTTCTTTATAAATACTACTTAACTTTATTTTTAAAATGTGTATTTCTCTTTTAGTTTTGGATCTGTTTTTAGTTGTTTTAATACAAATGAGGACAACAGAAGCAATCAATTGTAGTAAGTAGCTTTGGATAAAATCGTCTGATAAATGACTAAATAAATATTTCACAGAAACATTAGGCTACCTGTTAACATGCAGGAGGCCTATAAAAGATACTTAAGGATTTATTATAAAATAAATTTTGCATAGGCCAAAAATCTTTGACAATAATTTCTTCATTATTTATCATGAAATCTTATCCATCCACTGAAAGAGAAAAAAAAAACTCCTCTACACTGGAGAAAAACTTCGAAGTATTGTTTTTCCTATTTTTTTTACCCAAAATTAGGTGTTGTGAGCATTAGTGAGTGCACACATGTAATGCAATGTCTGTTTCATTCTGGTAGCCGGAGGGCGCCCTCATGCAGTAAATCCAAAAGTGAAAAACTCAGAAGTCCTAAATCATAGGACAGGAAATCCCTAATATGGACGAAAGCATATGCTATCACATAGCTGAATTAAAGGCAAGTATAGACTGATGGGATACGTAGACAATAAACATAATTTAACAGGGTAGCCCACTGCCCAAAATAACAAAAAAAAAAAAAATAATAATAATAACTTTCCTTGAGAAATCAAAGAAAATAATTTTAATTAACCTAACTACGCTAAAAAAACTAAAAAGTGAACAATATCAACAAAGAAAAGGGCAATCACACCTACAAACAGGGAGACGGGGGAAGCGGGACCGGCTCTTTGAGAAGTGAAGAGGTGGTTTTAAACCCTGCTGCGATCAGAACCATCCACCGGTCCTTTAATTAAATCGCCCCACTCGCAACTGACATCAAAGAACACATACACACACATAATATCAGAAAGTTAACAAGAATAAATGCATAAAATAAAACAAAACATACATCCATGACACCATCTCTCATTATGTTGAGGCCTTTATTCTCCTGTTGGGCAATCTTTGCATTCAAGTGTCATTCTGGTTTGTCTGTAAATAAACTTATAAAAGTTATGGGCATAGCTTGCATGCAGCTTTAATACTTTCATTATTTGTTAACTCCAACAACAAATAGTTGGATTATAATCTGCTTTTATTAGTTAAAAAGCATCTTTCCCTGAAAAAGGCCAAACAGATAAGAGAGTCCTCTTTACTTTGCCCTGTGTTAATAAAGGGTTTTTAACTCACAAGAGTGCCATGGTTATCCAGATTTTAGTTGTTGGACTATACTGAACCCTTGACCACCTTCACTTTATATTCCACACGAGTAACACTCTCTACTATTGAACATTAAGGAAATAAAGTATTTGAAATTACATTTATATGTAAAGAAAATGTAGGGCACAAGGTGCATCCTAAAAAAAACTCAATATTGTGGCGTTTCTTGATTTTTCTCCCTGTTTTTCTTGATCTATTATGTGATGCATTTCTTTAATTTGGGAAAAATATCAACCTTGATGGATCTTGGAAGCTGGATGGAACCAGCAGTGAAGGAAAGATTGGGAGGAAGAGGTTTGAGGCTGCAGGTGAGTGTGGGAATTGGCTCCTCAGCATTCAAGTAAATGAGCCACTCTTGAACGGCGGGCTCTGGGAGGCACTGGGCAGTAGGCACAGGCTCCAAGACTGACCTAACAGTAGGCTCCGGGTCTGGATCTGTGGCGGGTGTAATGGTGAGAAGGGACAGACTACGGAGGATTTCCGAACTGAGGTGAGACTCGAGGATGAGGATCGATGGCACTTCGGTTTGGAATGAACCTTCAATGTGGCAGCCATGATTGTTTTCATGACATTAGGAAAACAAGAGTGGTCTGTGACTGAATGACATTGTCTTCATCCAACAGTATAGGAAGGTCCTCTCAGCCACAGTGCATAATCCACAGTGTGCCAGGGTACAGGTATCTTGTGTTTTTTCTTATTCTTTACCCTTTGAGGACCGACTGAAACACTCCCAGGTGTTCCCACCAAACGCGACAAGTAACGGTTGCAAATAATTTGAGCTTTGTGTCAGTAACGTTACGTCATAAATGGAACGAGGCATCAGTTGACTGTCGGGGATTTGTCCGTGTCGCATCGCGCCGCATCCAGACAGCATCACAGATTATAATGGGTTCTACTGGAGTGTTTAATGTCGTTGGTGAGGAGGAAAGGCCTGTGTGCCTTAAAACGATGCCAGCAGACTGCATGAAACCTCCCAAAAAATAACTGTTATTCTCTCTATGCTAATATTACTCTTTCAATGTTTCACTGCAGGTTTTTTCAAATAAAAAAAAAGCATACATTTTCTTATAATGTTTAGTGAAATTATTGGGAGGGGGAGGAGTTTTAGGTTTAAAGGGAGGCGTGACCAAAAAAGTTTGATAACCGCTGATCTAACTAAAAGTTTTCCTAAAAATGACAATCAAAACTCTGAAAAATTCCATAGACTTAACGTAGACTAACCATGTTCCGTACACTTTACGTCCTTCACCGCACGCCAGCAACCACTCCTCCGTTGTTGAGAGCAAGACAAGCAAGCTCCTGTGATCATTCCCTGGGGGAAGAATACCCATTGCACAGTCCACACTTTGATTGATGTCTGTTGGACCAATAGTATGTGAAAAGTGGGGAAAAGTACCTTTTCCACTTGTTTACAGATGATAAGGGTTAACGATGTTCCTCATAACTTGAATTTTAATGGCAAAAATGGACATTTAACTGATCAATTTTGAGCCGTTTATTTATTTTTTAACTGAAGAAAACAATTTAAATGAATAAGGCGAGTACCTTTTTATTTGGCTAAAATGTAAGTTAATTGTAGCTTTAATAAGCTACAGGACCATGCAAGTTAAGCATGATTGTGTTATGGCATGCAAGTTAAGCATTAACTACATAAAATGTTAGTGAATAACATTTCATTTCATAAGTAACTTCACAATCAATTGAGGTACAGTTCATGTTTAATTTGTTAAAGAATGACAATTTAAATTGTGAAATGCGTCTAATTCCTCTCTGAAGTGTGACAAAACAATTTATGGCAATTTCAGGCATTTATAACATATATATATATATATATATATATATATATATATAAATTATATTGATTAAATACAGTAATCGATTGAATTGGCACAAATTACATTGATTCAATAAATGAAAAAAAATAATGTAACATTTAAATAAAAAATAATTGACCTCATCAGTGTCCTCTTCTGCTGGGTGACCGTTTGCTGGTGGTGGATTTTGACACCCTAAAGACAGGCTCAAAGGAAAAGTGCATGCACGGTTTCAAATACAGCTATTAGCTTGCGTAAACATGTATACATACACGTGACCAGGGATTTAAATTTACCACCAGGAAAACGTTTTACTATCAAAAGAAGGTTCACAAAATGAACAGGAAAAGATGAAGTAGCAAACCAAAATTTAGATTTCACAGAGCTGGTGATACCAATTAAACCGCCTCACAGCTCTACATTACTCAGAATGCAATTTTCAAAATGCAAAAAAAAAAAAAATAATACAATAATCTCAGTGCAAAAAGATGGAAAATCCAAAATACAAGTAATGTAACACGATATCACAATGTTGCGGTCACAGTCTGTAAGAAGCGAAGACTCAAGTGCAGGCAGATGGGGTGTCTTTATTTAATCACACACACAAACACGGGGGGGAAAAAAACAGAGTATCATAAATGCTCACCAAGAGACACGTACGTACCTATATGAGACAAACGAGCCCAGAACAGAAAACATGGGGAGCTTATGAGGAAGAGGCAATCAGGTAAACAGCTGGGACAAATGAATCAGGTAACGAGTGGAGTGCAGGTAAAGGAGTCCGGGAGGATGGGAAATGGCGACCTGTGGTGGTGAGAGGGAGAAACGCCAGACCCAGACCCCTGACAGATACAATACGGCGGTGGGAATACTGTACAAAGAGAACAAAGCAACATAAGTACATTTTTATATTACCCACTTGCACATCATTTGAGGGAAATGAGAACAAATAACACTCACATCAGAATGAGCTCCTATATAACACCTCACGTTCACTCAACAAGGGCTGAAATCCTCAACATTGTTGTACACTGTCTAGATGTTCACATTAAGAACAAATCACATGAAAAACATCTACAGAAAAAAGTGTATAATAGTTTGTGAAACACTAAATGAACAGGCATACACCACATGGTGTGACGTCATATCATTATACATGACATAACTTTTAAAATATGACAGCTCGCCGAATTAATACAACAAAATATACATCCACAATTGGTATTTATCCAAAATATAATAATAAAACATTGTATTTACCCATGGATGGTCACAAAAAGTGCGTATCTCGCTGCACGTCTCCCCCAAATGTCCAGTGCCACTTGCTGACGACTCCAGGAAAATACAGCCAACCACTGTTTTTCATGTCTTTGTAATTCACTGAACATAGTAAAGGACAATAAAATAACAGTTGTTAACATGCAAGGAGAGAAACAAATTATAAGGTTATTTACCACCCGGTTACACACACTTAACCCTAATCCTCTCCTCAGGTCATCTTGATCTGGAAATGAGTTTCGTTTTTTAATTTTAAGAGTTTAACTCTCTGAATATCATCAGTTACGTTAACACCCCGTCAGCCGGCGCCATCTAGAGTTTCATGACTGAACTATATATTTAAGCTAGCGGAGTCAATTTAGCATTCTGTTTTTGGCTTTATTAAGCCTCACATCACAACTCGCAGCACCTTCATTTCAATTCTGTAGTTTTTGACTGTAACAATCCATCACAAAGTGCTTAACATCACATTTGTATATGGTTGTGAAATTTAGTTTTGCATGTAAGTTCACTCTACCTTACAACAAATGTGTTTGTTTAAATATTTTTTGGGTTATGCAGGTAAAGATGCCCCCCATGCGGCTGACCTGCCCATCATCGGAGACTGTAGGCCCTGAAGATGCACCTGATATTCACAGTAATTCAACAACCGGTACAATCCATTTATAATATTCTACAATATATATGGAGGCCGTCCGTCCCTGGAAGCCTGTCCTGAGAGGCCCCTAGAGCATCCACCCCCCCTCCCCGTTGGTTGTTATGAGGCGCGTGGTCGCGCCTTCTGGGAGGGGGGAGTAATGTCAGACTCTGTTTCTGTCTTGTGTTGTGCTCTCCTCCCACACGTGCTCCATGACCCAGTTTTCCTTCATGTTTGATTATGTTTATTGATTTCAGGTGTTCCTCATCGTGTCCCTCCTCTAGTCCTGTGTATTTAAAGTGTTTCCTGTTTTGAGTTCTCTGTGCTGTCTTGAATGTCGATCCCGTGTCCTACGTGTGTTCCCCTAGATGGCAATAAAGACTGTTGATTCTGATTCTCCTGCATTCTCCTCGTTCCTCGCCGTAGGCTCACCATGACAGGTACTACTGGCCTGACATATCAGCAGACGTAGAGAAATGGGTAAGCTCATGCACTATCAATTTTATTCATTTTACAATAAATTCATATGATATATGTTTGAGGTATCACGGTGCACAGTGTGCCAGAAAACAAGAAAAGACATAAAACTTGAACCAGATTACATACCAATCAAGGTACCACGTCCATATTTCTAACATACTATTAATCTTTAATTAAATGTGCATTTGCATTAACATTTTGCATACCTATAACAATAAATACTTTATAGTACAAATATTAATATGCTAATAATTCTGACTTTCTTACATTTTTGTCTGGTTTGACTGACCAAGGTTCCATTAGAACTTGTGGGAATGAACTTAATTGGAAAGCTGGTAAAATCAGACCAGCAATATCAGTACTTCCTTGTTATTATAGATTACTGCACGAAATGGGCACCGGCGTATCCCGTAAAATCCAAGTCCGCTGCAGAAGTGACGCCGTGCATCTTAAAATTTGTTTATCAGTTTGAAGTGTCCAAATGGATATTAACTGCTCAAGGCAGAGATTTTGTCAACACTAAGCATTTGCATTCCTATTACACAAATACATTCAATGTAATGCATGTTTTTTACTGTGTAAATTACAATAATAAAAACAACTTCGTTAGATCCTATGTACCTTTATATTCTGAATGTTGGTAAGAGTCCTTGCAAAAGTGGTGGAAGACAAGCCAAGTACCTGGGACCAATATTTGGATGCGGCTATGTTTGGGCTGCGCACAAAGAAGCAGCTCACAACAAAGTTCTCACCATTTTTCCTTATTTTCGGGAGAGAAGCCAGATACCCATCTGAGGTCCCAGAACATTATTAGGTGAAAAAAATACATATTTTGTATTCTAATTTTTTGTTAAGGGTCAGGTATATAATTTTAAAGGAATGGAGTAGATGGCAATGTAGATAACATGTTTCCATAGATTGATGGCTCCTTTGAAAATGAGTACAGTGAAGAAGGGGTGGCCATTGACATTAAACGCCATGAACAAATTATGAAGCTGGTAGAGAAAAATGTTGAAAAACCACATGACAGAACAAGAAGGCGGCTATCAAAAAGGCAACTCGAAAGCCTTCAGGTGGGAGACAGTGAACAGCGGAAAGGGGGAAACTTGACCCAGATTATTTTGGTCCCTTTTGGTGATCACCAAAATAGAAGGTAAAGGTGTTGATCTTGTAGACTCTGTGGGACAGTCCACACACAAGGTCAACATCGACCACCTCAAACACCTCCATGAGGACAAGTATTCCTCACAAACTGCTTGGCTTGTATCTACTTGAATCGGTTATGCTTACCTATATATATATATATATATATATATATATATACATTTACATATTCATTATTTATCTGTCCTTCAGATGATCAATGCATACATGGCCTTCATAGTAAAATAATACAAGACAAAAAAGCACTTCACATTAGGCGCGTTTCCATTACAGATTTGCGCAAAACTTTGGCCATATTTTATAAATGTCGATAAAAAAGTATTGCGAAATGACGGCGTTTCCATTAACAAATGTTATGCGACTAAACCGTAGCCTTTTGCCTCTCGCGATAAGCCATGGCAACGGATTTTGGTGGGATTTTGGCTATATTTATTCAAAGGAGGCGTATGTGACTTTTTACATACGCCATGTGACCTGTAAATGCGAAAAAGCCGTTTCCATTGCAGTTTTTTGCAAATTATTCCTTTTTCGCATTGCCTGAAAAACCACCTTGTGCGAGCGTAAACTTTTTTGCGATATATGGGCGTTTTTGCTAAATTGACGCGTTTCCATTAGGCGTATTTTCAATTAGCAATTTCAAATTGCGCAATTTGAAGGGTAATGGAAACGCGCCTATAGACACGTACGAAATGACAAGGATATGGGAGGGAAAGGGCTCAAGACTGAAGGTAGGCATAGTAGAAGAGGTTTTTCTTTCTCTCCATCTACTCCGTTTGTCTTGACAATTTTATTTTTAATTTTCATGTACTTTAACTTGTCAGGCTTTTATAAGTTGCTAGTCATTTAATGTATAGTATTACATGATTTCGTAAATGATTATTGCCCTTTTTTAGCGTGATCCAACAAAATACAGTATTATTTTGGGAGCTGTCAATGAGCCCAGGCACGGGATATTGGCAGTAAGACCAAGTACCTTGATCTGTGTATTGCTAATATTATTAATGGCAGTGAAAGTGAATCTAAGGTTACAATTCCCCAGGTAATCTTTCCTTCTGAGGGTGGGTTGCACCAACAAGGATTAAGCTTTAATCTAGATTAAATCAAGGTTTATCTAATAATTCCGTTGCACCAAAAATAAGCAGGCTTCCATTTAAACCATCATTTTGATCCTGGATTTAATTTCACAATAAACCTGGATTAACTATAATCTTGTTGCGCCATCACTTTAAACTCATATTTAAATTTCAGTTAAGGATTAACTTTAAACTTGCTGTTGAGGAGGTTTAAATTCTCAAAATGGTAGCACTTATTTGGTAGATTGGAGAAAATGAAAGAGTTCCTCGCAGAAAAATAAGTTTTGGAGTACACAAGTCAACAGTGAGCAGAATTGTTGGAAGAGTATCACAGGCAATTGCAGCCTTGAAAAATCAGTATATAAGATTTGCCCCAACAGGAGAAACATCTGCTGGATTTTACAGAAGAGCTGGTTTTCCAGGAGTTATAGGAGCATTTGACTGCACTCACATTCCCATTCAAAACCCAGGTGGAGAAAATGGAGAGCTGTTTCGCAACAGGAAGGGCTACCGTTCCATCAATGTTCAAGTTGTGTGTGATGAGAAGGCCAGGATCTACACATGATAGCACGATCTTTGATAACAGCCACCTCTACGCTCTGCTTGAAAGCCATGCATTTCAGGGCCACCTACTAGGTGACAATGGATACCCCTGTCGCGCCTACCTACTGAAACCCATCCTGAACCCTTCAACGCCAGCTGAGAAACGACACAACACCTGCCACATTGCAGCAAGCGGTCTTGTTGAGTGGGTGTTTGGAAAAAGCGGTTTCCCTGCCTGCAGAATGGGCTTCGAACAAAGCTTGATACAACACTGGCAGTCATTGTTGCTTTGGCAGTGCTGTATAACTTTGGGAAAAGACTCGGAGATGAGGTACTACCAGAGTTTGAAGTGGATTACCGAATTGAGCACACAGAGGATGAAGGAGAGGAGCACAACGCTGCCACTGCAAATGGCAATGCTGTCCGGAGGACCTTGATTGAAAACCATTTCACTGCATAATAGCAGTGTGTATGTGTACTTGTATTTATATAGCATGTAGTAGTGTATAGTATGTAGTTGATATATTTATGCATGTATAATACTTTAAAAGTGGTCACTTTTATGCAGCGCACACACTCCTTACCTGACATGAATTATTGATTAAAAACCCATTTTTTGTATTTACTCAATACTACCCTTTTTAAAAAATAAATAAATCACCTTTTCAGAAGTTTCACCTTTTCTTTTATTACAGTAATACGACAGTAACATGCATTTATGATATTACAGAACTAACTATTAACAAGTTATATATTTAATCAAACAAACAAATATACAAATAAATAAACAGATAGTTGATATCTTTACAGAAACAATAGCCTATTGTTTACTAGTCATACATTTAACAAATAAATAGTTTTTCGTAATGTTTCCTTCATTTTCAATCTATTTCCTACATTGCTACAACTCACTAAAAACTATTCGTACTTGTAGTTCTGTAGTTTTTCTTTTTGCATCTGTAAAAGAAGCACCTCTCTCTGTGACTTGTCATTTTCAATTTGAATTACATTCTTTTCTTTCTCTAATTGTAGTAATTCAAGATGATTTTCGCTGAAATCCCTTTTTTGTCTTTTGTAGTCACTCAAGTAACATTGTTGCAGTTTAGTGAGGCTACACTGAATCAGAATTAATCGCAAGTGAAAGTTTTAATCACAGGTTAATGTTTTAATCGCAGATTTGTTCATCTGTGTTTAAAATTAAGTGGTGCAACACAACTCGATTTAAAATAAAACCCAGATCAACAAATCCTTGATTAGCTCTAATCTTGGCTTAATTTAATCCATGATGGTGCAACCCACCCTGAGAGAAAGAGCCTCGTTCTGGACCCCCGGGAAATTATTCTGTCAAACTCAAACAGTATTTGGAGTTGACAAGGTAACCACTTGTAAAAAAAAAAATATATATATATATATATATATATATATGTGTGTGTATGGAGATATGTAATTGTCATACTTTAATTTTTTCTTGTATGTGTCAGGGCCAGATAGATTAGTAGCCTGTTTTTGTGACATCGGCTTCATGAGCATTGTTTATGTTGTATCCAAAATACAATCCAGTTGTTTGCAGAGAATAACCAGCATTTCTAAACAAACATTCCAACACAGCTACTTTCTTTTTTATGTATTTAAGAAGCAGTTAAGAAATAGTACAAACATATTCGGGAGAACATTCAATGGGATCTATAGTAGCCTACATAACACTCCACTATTTTTGAAAATAGGCTCATTTTCCGACTCCCCTAGAGTCAAACAGTTGAGTTTTACCTTTTTCGAATCCATTCAGCCGATCTCCGGGTCTGGCGGTAGCACTTTTAGCTGTAGCTTAGCATCCATCATTGAATCTGATTAGACCGTTAGCATCTCGCTCAAAAATGACCAAAGAGTTTCTATATTTTTCCTATTTAAAACTTGACTCTTCTGTAGTTACATTGTGTACTAAGACCGACGGAAAATGAAAAGTTGTGATTTTCTAGGCCGATATGGCTAGGAACTATACTCTCATTCCGGTGTAATAATCAAAGAACTGCTGCATTCATGGGTGCAGCAGGCGCAATAATATTACGCAGCGCCTGGAAATAGGCTAACTTCCATCAACATAACCAACGTGACCACCTGCTTGCACAGGGAGCGTGCTGGGGACTATTTTCAGGCACTGCGTAATATCATTCATGAACCTTATGAAGATGACATGAAAAAAATGTGCTAAAAACCCTGGGAGAAAACAAATATTTATAAGATAAAAATGACATGAAATTTCCATTATAACCAGTAGATGGGAGCAAAGGATCACTCATTAGCTCAGTTGCCATTTTCACTCCCTAGTTTTTTTTCCCAAGTGTTGCTTTTGGATTTATTATAAAATGACTATTGTAACAAATGTTTGTACTATTACTCTACTAAAGTATGCCATATAGCAAGTACAAATGGCTGGTCTGGTGGGCTTGTGGGAGCTGCGACCGGCGGACTCGTCTACGGAGCGGCTAGCCGGCGGGCTTGTCTTCGGAGCGGCCGGTGGGCTTGACTACGGAGCGGCTAGCCGACGGGCTTGTCTTCGGAGCAGCTAGCCGGCGGGCTTGTCTTCGGAGCGGCTAGCCGGCGGGCTTGACAGCAGGGCAGTCCTCATAAAAAATACGGGGAGAAAAATGGAAAAAACCAAAGACTGCTCAAAACGGAAACAAAAACACGGGAGAAGGGGCGCCGCTTACTGTTTTCGGTCCACTGTTCTGTCTCGATTCACATTGGGAGCACGGGAACGAAGGAGACGAGGAGTAAAGTAAATTCCAAAATCTTTAATGAAAACAAATCTGGGAACAGAGGAACCACAGAACACGAAATGACATTTAACAGTGGACGGGAAACGAGGGGCAGAACACTTTAAATGCACAGAAACTAATGGGACACACCTGGGAACAAATGAACAGGAACATGAAAAACCAAGTAAGGGCATGATAAACACACTGGAGCACGTGGGGGAGGAAAGCACAACACGAGACATGGAACAGAGTCTGACAGTAATAAAAACATAACGGTTCATTATGTAAGGTCTTAATACACCACTAAAAGCATATTTATGTATATTATATTGCATTTCTGTCAATAGATCCTCCTAAATATTACACACTGCACCTTTAAACTGAATCAAATGTATGAGAAATGCCTTGAAATAAAAAAAAAACTGTCTCTCTCTTTATTTATTCCTTCCCTTTCTAGCTTGTACTTATTTGAACAACGCCTGAAACTTGGTATTACGAGCACTTCCTGTATCTGTTTGCCTCTTTAAGAAGAATCGCTTTATGTATTCCCCAATTGTAAGTCGCTTTGGATAAATGCGTCTGCAAAATGACGAAATGTAAATGTTATCAAAATTAGAGGATGTTTATTGCAACTAGGGTTGTAAAGGGGGGGAAAATGTCCGGTAAATTTCCAGAAACTTTCCAAAAATCCCTGGAAGATTCCCAAAAAATCATGGAAAGTTTCCAAAATTTCTGGAATGTTTCCGAAATTTACTGGAAATGTTCCACCTTTTTGCAACCCTAATTGCAACATCTCTATACTTGAAAGGATGTACAAATGAACACCTGTGGCCACTTCCGACCGTGACAAAAGAAAAAAGCCTCAAGGCAAAATATAAAGAAGCATGCAAATAAACCACATGGTGCAGTGTTCTGTTTAGGTGCTCATCTGATACGGGCCACATTTAAATGGTTATGTGAACACACACACAAATAGCATCTTTCTTCAAATCTCGTCACTCTGAGGAACACTGGGTTTGCAAATGGCGTTTCAGGTCTCTCTTATACAGGAACCTCATCTCACACTTAGAGCACGAGTACGGCTTCTCTCCAGTGTGAATCCTCATGTGAATCTTAAGGTTTCCTTTAAAAGTGAAACCCTTTCCACAGTGAGGACAGATGAAAGGCTTCTCTCCAGTGTGAACTTTTATGTGTGACTTCAGATTTCCTTTCTGTGGGAAGCCCTTCCCGCACAGCTGGCAGGTGAACGGCATCTCTCCAGTGTGACGTATCACGTGTATTTCGAAGGATTCCTTGTGTGTAAATCTCTCTTCACACTGTCGGCATGTGTAGGGCTTCTCTCCGGTGTGAATCCTCATGTGAGCCTTGAGGCTGCCTTTGTGACCAAATTTTTTTTTGCAGTGAGGGCAGGTGTAACGTTTCTCTCCGGTGTGAACTCTCATGTGATATTTAAGATTTCCGCTTTGCGAGAAGCTCTTTCCACACTGTCTGCAGGTGTAAGGCTTCTCTCCGGTGTGAAGGGTCATGTGATTCTTGAGGCAGACTTTATGGCCGAAACACTTCCCACACTGAGTGCACGAGAACGGCTTCCGTCCGCTGTGAATCTTCATGTGATTCTTCAGGTATTTGCTGATTTTAAAACACTTCTCACACTGCTCACATTTAAAAGGCTTTTCTTTGGAATGAAGTATTGCGTGCCTGTCGAGGTGTTTAACGTTCCAGAACGTCATTCCACACTGACCACATTTAAAAAGGTTCTCGCTCGAGTGAACCATTGTGCGGCGATTAAAGGTTTCAGCGTTTTGAACTCTTGAGGATGTCTGCTCTCCAGTCACAAAATCATGATGTTTCTCTTCCATTTCATTCAGTTCTTGATTCTCCTCTTTCAGCGCCGTCAGCTCTGTGACGAAAAGAGACAAAAACAAGTTCACCCCTGTTCAATGGCACAAAGCAGCAACCATCAAAATATGTATGCTAGATCCTACCCCACTGAAAGACGAAAAACCTGTAATCCCAGAATCAGAAAATGAGATATCACAATTTTTGTCTGCACGATCTGCTATTGAAGAAATATTGTGCTACAGCATACATTCTATTATTTGCAGTTCTGGCACCTCCATCCTAATATACTATGCAACGCAGCATGCATTCACATTAGGGCTGCACGATAAATCGCATGTGATTGTCATGCGCATCTCGTCTGTAAAGCCGGTTCTATGATTAATAGTAAATCTCCATCACGTGCTTTCAGATGGAGCGCCATTTAATACACAGAGCCGTAGTTCACAGACAAGCTACGCAATATTGCGTTCATAATCGTAGATGAATCGCATTCGTTTATGAGCACGATATTGCGTAGCTTGTCAGCGAACTACGGCTCTTCAATGTTTAAAGTGGGGTTTGAGCAAAAACATTAATAATTACATACAAATTGGAAATGTAGCTTGACGCCAATTGTAGCTCTAATTATATTTTCAGATGTGTTTTTGTATGCATTATGGATAGTTTGTGTTTCTGATGAAGAACCGAAAGATATGCATCTTAATTTAATGCTGTATATTGAGCAGTGGATGATGTAAAAGCCATATACGAGATACATAGGCTACGTTAGGAAAAAATGCATTGCTGATCAGCGCCACCTAGCGTGCAGGCGTGAATTAGCAGAAGGCGATCAATCGTTTCACGCTCGGTGCGAAAGCAACGTTCGTCTGTGATTCGCCTCACTTCTTCGCATCGCGCTTAGTGTGAAACGGCCTTTAGATGCATGCAGGTCTTAAAGTGACAGCAGACTAATATTTTTAAGCATACTGCCCCTTGTCATTAAAGGGATAATTCACCCAAACATTACAATTCTGTCCTTATTTACTCACTCTCATGTTGTCCAAAACCTGTATTAATTTCTTTAATACAGGTTCAACTGTTTGCTTACCCACATTACTCAAAATAACATTTATGGTCAACGGAAGAAGAAAAAAAACGAATTTAGGCTTAAAACAACGTAAGAGTGAGTAAGTTATGACAATTTTCATTTTTGGGTGAAATATGCCTTTAATGCTAATAAAACAACAAAAACAGAAAAATCACTCGCTGCTCTTGACTGAAGAATATTAATTCAGTTGCTTTAATAAGAATCGCTGCAATTTATACAGTGAAGTATATATATATATATATATATATATATAGTGTTTTATTTTTATATTTGTTGATTCAATATCTTAAATGCTAGTTAAATACACCTACTGTATCTGAAAAATAAAGCACGGTTTTATTTGTATATTATGTGTATTATTAATGTGTATATTTGTTTGTATTTTAATAACAAAGAAAATAATGAAAAAGGTTTTTAATCTTCGTCCACTTTGCCCTAAATATCTGCCATTATTGTATATTTTGTTACCTTTTTAAAATAGGGAAATTAGTTTGTGCTGCTTAGACAACTTGAAAAATAGTAAAATCAACATGAAAAAGTCATGATTTTATTGGAAAAAATTTTAATTAAATTTGTGATATGATATTTTTGCCATGTCACACACCCCTATCTTATAATGTCATATATTCTTAATATTGTTAACTCTTTTCTTTCTGTAGGACACGTCCCAATAACCTTCAAGCTGGCTGATGTCAAACCTCTCATCAAAACAAACACTTGATCTAGTTAATAATAAACCAATTTTAAATGTGCGATTTATGTCTGAAATATTAGAGTAACTCAACTTGGTCCTCTCAAATATGCAGAGCTGTGAACAATTTCAGTCAGGATTTAAAGGGACAGTTCACCCAAGAATTAAAGTGCTGTCATGATTTACTCACCCCCAAACTTGTTCCAAACATGCATGCGTTTCGTTTTTCTGCTGTACACAAAATAAGATATTTTGAAAAATGAGGGTAACCAAACAGTTGTCGGTCCCTGATGACATCCATAGTATTATTTCCAGCACATTTTCTAAATGCAAGTTCGGAAGAACTTAAGGATTGAGTAAATGACAGCTCTTTTTAAAACATTTTATTAACTACTCCCTTTATAAGCTGCCATAATAGCACAGGAGCTATGCTTTAGTTACAAACGACCTACATTTGGCATCTAATTACAGCTACTTTTCTCTTCTAGTGCCGTTAGATCTTTCAACAACACAGACCATGATGTTCTCTTGGATGGCTTGAGAATTATGTTGGAATTCAGTTTTGCTAAATTATGAGATTTATTCGTTATTGGCCATTGTATCCGTTACTACTTTGTGTAAATCAAGCGATGCAGCATACGGAGTGCCACAGGGCTCAGTACTAGGCCCTCTGCTTTTCTCCTATGCATGTATGTTTACACTGAGGGACATTATCACTGGATTTCACCGATAACATGAGATATTTACGAGTAACGTATATGGGGAAATAAAGGATGGGCAGAACAGCTGACACTGAAACCTGGCTAAACGTAAAACCTGTCAAATCTATTTACAGAATCTGACAGTGACAGAGTAAATTTACTCACAATTATAAATATGATCATACAATTAGCCTATTATATTTATTTACAAATGTATAAATAAGTAATTGGGATTAATCTCATGATCCCACAACATCAACCTTGATTGATTTAAGTGTATTACTATAATACTGACCACTTAATGTGTAACTTTATTGGTATTATTAGCAGAGTTGGTCACTTACCTCTCAAAGTGTCCTTTATAAATATTTTATGTTAATATATCGTGTAATATAATATTGCTTTTTTATTGTATATATTTCAATACGGTTT
The DNA here is from genome assembly GCF_001515645.1 of Sinocyclocheilus grahami. Lineage (NCBI taxonomy): Eukaryota > Metazoa > Chordata > Actinopteri > Cypriniformes > Cyprinidae > Sinocyclocheilus > Sinocyclocheilus grahami. The sequence continues at coordinate 25,701 of NW_015506833.1, read as the reverse complement.
TTTTTTCGTTAAGATACTGCCGCATTGTTGTTTTCGTTGATGAAGAGCTGGACATTTTAGTAACTGGACCCGCTTTGAGAATGAAACCAACCCGTGTGTTCCTCGGTCTCTTCTTGTTTGACTCTGAATGTATCTTCGATCTTCACGTCTTCACTCTCCTCTTTAATGAACGCATTCATCTTTGCAGTAGCGTGTGGATCTCAGCAGGACGGGTTGCAGAAGATTAAATGCACTTGATATGCTCGGAGCCACAAAGCTGCCTTCAGCCGAATCACAACAGGCGCAGCCTTGTGACGTCACACCGCCAGAACAAAATAAAAGTCCTGTTCAGCGCAGACAAACATTGGTCAGAGACATTCAGGGTTTTATTCGTGGCGATATATATATATGTTGTCCAATGACCTGCTGAAAATAACTATGATTCTGTCTAAAAAGGTGCAAGAGTCATGTTTGAGTGCAGAAACCATTTATATAAGTGGTCAAGAACTTCAATAAGTTTTAACGATAAGCTTTTAAAAAGTGTTTAATGCATTTTTTTTTTTGACAAATCCAAAGCCGAGGCTTTCATTGTGCTATATATTATATAAAAAACACGGTTTGTCCAAATAAATTTAAACCTATATTAGGGGCCTCGTACTAAAAGAATAAAAAATAAATATGCAACAATCAATGGGTGACAATGATGCAATAGGTTGATTGTACGTGTATATAAATGAGTATATATATTGTAATATACAATTACAACTCAGGGTTGAACACCCTTACACCTGGTGAAAATCTTGCACTCAATTATTTTACATTGACTTCATATTAGTTAATAACCTGTCAACAATTAATTCAATATTTATAAATCAATACAAATGAATTTGCCCTGTGCAGCAATTACAGCATTAAGCAAATGATCCATTTTAACAGTGTAACCGCATTACACTTCCAGCACACTTCAAATAAACAAAGCCACGGTTTTGTAAAACTAAATGACAGACTAATGAATAGCTAGAGAGACGGTGTTTAAAGTGCATGTAATAACATGTAACTGCATAACCATTCCGGAAAAAGACTCCAGAAATGTGTGTGTAAAGCTGTGGGAAGAGCGGAGAAAACAACCAATACAACACAAACCTACAACACACTCATTATAATATTCATTTGTGTGGATAATATCTTAAAAACAGAAAGAATAAAGGCAGTTACTTTCTGTTGACTCTTCTTTGATTTTTCGGTCTGTATATCATGGTTTGCTGTGTATCACAATAAAAGCGCCGTTATCTGCGCCTCTTTTATTTGAAGAAGACATGATATGTGCGCATTCACGGTGCCGATTCATGTTTGGAGCACGAGAGAATATGAAATATGCTCACAAACTTGAAACGCGGTTTAACTTTGGTTTTTGAACCGGAAAAACCAAATTGCTCCAAAAATGAAAAACCATCCACTTTTCCTTTACTGATAGACATAATGAGTGCTATTGTGGTTTTCACTGATGTGCAACCTGGTTATATATGTTAGCATCTCAAAAAATGTGTTTTAGGGTTTCACGACACTTTAAAGGAAAGCCACTGTTTAGTGCAACACCCCCAAAAAGTGTATAGATGTCTAATTTGTATCTTTGTTCTACTTATTTGTTTGTTCTATTGCTTGTAATTGGTTTATTTGTTCTTATTTACCGACTGTTCACTTGTCTTTAATAATGTTTGAACTTTGTTAGGCTAATGTGTTTTTTTGCCATAGTATTGATAATAAAACTAAAATAAATTTTCGTTACTTGAAATAACATATTTCAATGTTGCCTGTAATAATATAAATGTTAACTAATAAATTATTTCAATTTCTTATTCTAATTAGGTTTCTTTCAATTTCTTATTAAAGGTGCAGTAGGAGAAAACTAGGACTCGGATACAACACTGATTCTAGGTATTATCAAATTGCCAGAGTTTTGCGGACATGAAGGACTATCGTGCGATAAGAGCTCAATCAAGACGAGCTAAACCAAACCATTCAGGACTGTAGAGGTAATTAGCAAGATTTTGAAATGTTTACGATGTTTAATAAGGAGCCAGTGCAGTGTTGACAGAACCGGGCTAATATGGTCATATTTCCTGGTTCTAGTAAGAACTCTAGCTGCTGCATTTTGTATTCTCTGTAATGACTACACGACCCTAGCACTAAATCTGCTTTTTTAAAATTACTTCCAGGTTTTCTTTTGAGCTTATCTTTGTTTTTTGGAGTTGTTTGTTTGTTTTTTACTGGCATACAATACACTTAATGTTGAGTTTACCAGTCTGGAGGAGTTTTTCCACAAATCTGCTAGAATATTGAATTGATATTGTGACCATAAGATGAAAGGGTGGATTAAATGGGCAGCATTGTATGCAATATATCAAATTTACATTGGGTTTTGATTGAATAAAATGAATCATTTCCATATGTGGTAGGAGACCAGGACATTGTTAATGTTATCCTTATTTTGTACTTGTATATTATGAAATAAACATTTGACAGTGCTTATCTGCCACTTATTTGTTATTGAAATATCACAGACAATATTGCCTTTGACAGATTTTATCATACCATCTGGTGTTCATATACAGTGCAGTTTATTTTATTTTTTGACTATCTTTATTGAAATATTAAAGCTCAAGTAAACCACAGTGCAGTTTATGTTTATGTGCATCCCAATCTTGCAGTGAAAATGTCACTCCTGCAACTGTTTTATTGTGCACATATGTAACCATGGACCACAAAACCGGTCACGAGTGTCAATTTTTCAAATTGAGATTTATACATTTCGTCATCCGGGTAATTTCGTGTCAACTCAACCAGAGGTCCCTGGCTCAAATGTTTGATTTTGCTAATTTTTTTGTTCCCCAAAGAAAGATAAACATGCATAGTGATAAAAGCCAAAATATGAAATTTACTGAGTAATCCACTATTTTGCAGAAGGGGGTCAAAATGGCAATTTTCACCCGAGATTCAAAGCCAAATTACAGGAGGTTAAAAATGACTTCAGGAAGATGGCAGCATCATAATGTTACTTTAACCCAAAGATTGGTAGGTCCGTTAGTAAAATCTGTTGAATTTAGCAATCTTTGTTGCATTATGTGCCAATGAAAAACCATGCAAAAATGGGGAAAGAGCACTTTTCAAGTTTTTTTCTTTTTTTCTTTCTTCAAAGTTTGCATGTCTGTAACTCAAAAAGTACTAAAGATATCTTGCCGCCCTTTTACGATATTGGGTCTTAACAAAGTTTCCTTTTGATATCTTCATTTTTAAAGCTCAATATGGTTCGGTTCCAGAGATAATGGAATTTAAATACGGCTCCAGGAGTAAATCATTAAATTGTACACATTTTCAGTGGTCAAAAACCAAATGTGGGCCACTTTGCATAAATATACTACTTTTCTTTTAAAGAGGAATGTCTAAAGAGCAAATAATGTTGAAAGTAGAAATTAGGGCTTGCCCCACTTATAGTCGACTAATCGTTAGTCAATGAGAAAAGGCTTAGTCGACCACATTTCTTTTAGTTGTGTGGCGAGTATCCCGAGTCCAGATTAGTGTCGCCCTGGAAACGCCGCTGCCCCACTGATCACCGACGCACAACACCTGTGCGCGATGAGTGGCACACCTGGAGCTCGTTCCCGCTGGCCTTAAAAGCCAGGAGAAGAGACGCCAGCGGGAGAGCACCCCAGAGCTCCAGGCAGCATTCACGATTGTTCTCCTTATTTCACAGACTCTGAAGGCACCCAGGGAGAGGGATCTGCACCACGGCACTTCACCCCACGAGCTCCACTCTGAGACGGGCACCGAGCACCTGTCATCAAGGGCACGTGTGATCAGTGTGTGTGGGCAAATAAATCACCCTCCGGGGCTCTTTCGACCAGTACCGAGTCTGTGCTCTCATTCACCCCGCGACATATGGTGGAGAATGCGGGCGGAACAGGTGAATTGAGACACAGACGGGTACCGCCAGGTGGCCTTAACGATATCTATGCTTCTTCTAGGAGAAACCGCTCTCTTCCCCCGGACACATGGAAGAGGTCATCCGCCGCCTAACGGAGCTCTCGGCCCGCCAGCAGCAGGGATTGGCCGGGGTTCCAGAAGCTCCTCCTCGGATCCAGGATCCCACGCCGTACCGCCCGGAACGGGCCACGGCGACCCCGTCAGGGACCGCCCAGCCCCAGGCCGGTCTACCTAGCGACGGACAGCGAGAGGGAGGGTGAGTGTCAGCCTCCTAATCTGCCATCTGTCTACCATGATGTGTTTTCCCAGGTCACGACCGGGGGCTCGTTTGGAAGGGAACAACGCGAGGACGACCGCCTACGTAACTGCTGGGATCAAGTGCGCCACATTGATGAGGTAGACAGGCTCCCGGAGCCTCACCCCCTCCCTCATTTAGAAATACGCAATGGTCTGCTGTACTGTGTCGCCCACAGGCGGGGGGAGGACAAATTCCTCCTGGTAGTGCCTACCACCAAGACGGAGACGGTCATGGAGCTGGCCCACGGCCACCCAATGGCGGGACACCTAGGAGCCGACAATACCGTCCAGCGCATCCGGGACCGTTTTCACTGGCCCGGACTAGAGGCCGAAGTGAAACGGTTCTGCCGTAGCTGTCCCACCTGCCAGCAGACGGCTCCGTGCCGCCCTCCCCCCAGCCCGCTCATTCCACTACCCGTCATCGATGTGCCCTTCGAGCGGATCGGGATGGAGCTGGTGGGACCGCTGCCGAAGTCTGCCCGGGGACATGAGCACATCCTGGTTATCCTGGACTATGCCACCCGGTACCCGGAAGCCATTCCCCTGAGAGCGGCCAACGCCAAGAACATTGCCCGTGAACTGTTTCTGCTGGCCAGCCGCGTGAGACCCCGAGCAGAACTACCGTCATAGAGCACGAGGTCCGCACACCACCCGGAGTCGTAGTCCGGCAGCGGCCCTACCGGATACCGGAAGTTCGCCGGCCGGCTATAGAGGAGGAAGTCAAGAAGATGCTCCAACTAGGTGCATGCCCCAGACTTCGGCTGCCCCTTCACCCTATATACGGACGCCTCCGGCACCGGTTTAGGGGCAGTCCTCTCCCAGCTCCAGGATGGAGAGGAACACGATTATCTATCTATCTATCTATCTTCAGTCTGAATCTATGTATCTATCTATCTATCATAGCAACACTCTAGCAACTATCCAAACCAACCTAGCAACCACCCAGGGTACCCTAGCAACCACAGCATAGCAACACTCTAGCAACCACCCCGAGTACCTTAGCAACCGCATAGCAACACCTTAGCAACCGCCCCGGGTACCCATGCAACCGCATAGCAACACCCTAGCAACCACATAGCAACACCTTAGCAACTGCTCCGGGTACCCTAGCAACCACAAAGCAACACCTTAGCAACCACCCCGGGTACTTGAATTATGCAAATATCTTCATAACAACTAGTGGTCAACTGATATGGATTTTCATTTTATCTATCTATCTATCTATCTATCATTCTTTCATTCTTTTCTCTTATTTTTTTGAAGGCCAGTGCTGGTATCTTATCAGTCAATATGTATAATATCAGAACATTTAATTTAAAGATAGTACAACCACATTCATATTATTTACTAAATTATATAATTTAAACAATTAATAAATATAAAAAGAACTTGATATAAAATAAAGAGATTTGCTTAGATGGCGACTTCTTGATTCTGTAATTATATTATAGTATTTTTTCACAAATAAATTGTTAAAAATATAAATAGGGAAGGAAGGAACAATGCAACCAACAGTGCACCCAGTATGTTCTGGTAAATTGGTGCACACTGGGAATCATATGAAACACTGACCATTAAACACAGAGTATGTGTTTATGCAGTCTACAAATGCACACGTCAGAGGACCTCACAGCTGTATTCGAAAAAGATCGCAGGCTTAGTGAAATTAAATGATTATTACATATGTCTAAATAATATGCCACAAAAAAATTATATATTTAAAAGCCAAATATCGTCCGATATTGGTCGACCACTAATAATGACATGGCCATCTGAAATGAAGAGAAAGAGCTGCTTCGTTTATGGTTTATATATCCATAGTTCTAGTTTCAGTTTCTCTTGAAGAATATGTAAAGTTATTTCCTCTCATGCAGGTGCAGAACATGCTAGATTGCCATTGACTGTAGTACTTCTGTTACTGACTCATAAATACAGTCTCTTGTCGCCATCTAACGGCACAACAATGTAACCAAAATCACTATCAATAACACACAGACCATTTCTCAGTACCAAATATTTCAAGTTTAACCACTACAGAGACATCAGAGTCAGCGGCAAATTCCAGAAAAACTGGCTGAGGCAAGGCTGTTCTTGGTGGGTTCATGAGCACTGAACGTCCACGGACACCCCCTGTTGAAAAAACCAGCATATGCTGGTTAGGTATGTTTTGATGCTGGGATGCTGGTTTAAGCTGGACCTTTTGCTGGTTTATGCTGGTCCTTTGCTGGTTTAAGCTGGTCCTTTGCTAGTTTAAGATGGTCCTTTGTTGGTTTAAGCTGGTCCTTTGCTGGTTTATGCTGGTCCTTTTGCTGGTTTATGCTGGTCCTTTGCTGGTTTAAACTGAATAGTTTATTTCGCTTATAAATGTGCCACATTCTGTCATGTTGTCAAAGAAGGCTTATGTTGTCTGGAGTAAAGTAAACTTTTGATATGAATTATATGACGCATTGCTATTCTTCTTTTTTATGTCATTTTTAGTGATATAGACTATATATCTGTGAGGTCACTGAGGTCCGTATAAACATGTATAATTCAGTTTAGACTGTTTGCAAGAATGTTTAGCGTCTGTGGTATGAAATGATCGCTGCAAGATGCTGGCGGAGTGAACGAGTCTTGTGAGAGAGTTGTGAGTGAGGGCGCGGGTGCCAGATCCAGCTATCATAAGCGTTTTTAGACTTGTCTTTTCCACTTAATTTAACACTTTAGAAAGTTGCAGTTTAGCGCCAGTGATGTCTTTGATATTATTTCAAATCTTTCGCAAATAAGATAACAGTTTATTTTTATTTATTTTTTGGTTTTTGTTTGTTTTAATAGCAATATCTGGCATCACTGCATCGTCGGCACTTTAAGTGACAGTAATCAAAAAAGCCAGGATAGCTCATTCGGTCAGAAACATTATCAATGCTGTCAAAACAGTAGCATTTCAATGTCATTCAGTTGTTACCATTAGTTAATTTAAATTAGATGTTAAAATTAGATATTAAATTAAAATAAATTAGTTAATAAGTCATGCTAAAAACATTGATAAGAGCACTAGACAAACTTATAATCTATTTAGCAATGGTTATTAATAAAAACGGTAACAGTAATATGTATTGTTGCATGAATAATAAACAGCTGATAAAATACCTGTAACTGTAGTAAATTTGTAACAAATTTTGATGCAATAGGGAATGATTTAAAAATGAGCATTCCTCCAAAACAGAGAAAACATATTTCACACTTCTTTTAAAGTGTTTATAGTGTATATATTTAGTTGTATTTGGTTATTATTGCACCCCTTAGTTAGTTAAGGAGTTTTTTGATTCAGCTTTGACTAATGTACGATTTTATGTATATATATATATCTAAATAAATAAACAAATAATGACCGTTTTATGTTTGCACATGCAGACTCAAGGTATACTATGTTAGAAAAGGTTAGCCAGCTGCATGTCAGATGAAAGAGGAAATCTTTTTTATTCTTCTTAGATACAGCAATGTCATTGTGTGTGTCAAACTCTGAGTGGATGATGCAAAAACTTTAAAATAACACCTGTTTTTTCACCTCGATTAAATGTTTCTCTAATGACTGTTCGACTCTAATGTATCAAGATGAAGCTGTTCATAACCATTCTCACCCTAACTGCTGTTCTCTCAACTAGTGCTGAATGTAAGTCAAAGTTTTTAATTTGCTTAGATACTATTTTCATAAATGATAATGATAAATTTGTAACACCTAGTCATTTCAAAAGCTACTTTTGTGCATTCATTAGGGTTGAATGTTTCATTAAATGTTTCCGTTATAAGATTATTGTGTAAGGTTATCAGAAGATTTGGTTTATTATTTTAAAAAAATGCTTTGTTATTACCGACAAGTAGTGATTTTCAAAACTCAGTGCAAAACATCTAGCAACGTAATTGAAATATTTGTTCAATATAACAAAAATCAGTAAAAATAAATAAATAAAATAAAAAATAGGTGATTTAGGAGTTTTATATGATACATAATATTATTTGAATTGTAAGACATATTTATTGAGCCATTACAAGTAATTTATGCAATATGCGAGGTACTCAAACACCTTCTGTAATGGCCACATAACATTTTTGAAATGTATACAAAGATGTCATCCAAATAGATACTTGAAATCACAGATGCTGGGTTTTAAGAATTGTAACTCAAATACAGTTTAGAAGACTAGTCTTATCTGATTTTGGCTAATGTCTTTAATCATTGGCCTACCAGTGAAATTTCACAATTTTACATACCAGTTTCAATATTTAAAAAAAATAAATAAATAAATGGATAAATGTTCTCTAACTTGTCAATAAGATAATGTTATTGTAGTAGTTCAGCCCTAAAAGCTGTGAGGATATTTACATTGCAATTTTGATGATATGGAAAATCTCTATTGATTGACATCAGCAAGAAATATATTGTATCATATTTTCTCAGCTATCCAAAGTAACTGAATTGTCAACCTCAAAAATTAAGCTTATTGTATTTGTTTTATGATGGTGAATTTGTTTCAGTTGAACATGAAGCTTTTCTATATGCTGCATGCTCTGATGTGGAAGAAGAGTTTTACATTGGATATGACGAAGAGGAATACGGGCATGTCGACTTTAAACAGAAGAGAGCAGTAGAGACACTACCTGATTTTGTGGGACAAAAAAACATAACATTTCCCAGATTTTATGAAATCGGTTCTGATGCAATAGTAGGATGCAAACGTGACTTACCAATATTTATTGAAATATTCAAGAGCCTACCACTAGAAATAGGTAAGACATGAGAATGTGCTATGAGCCTTTACACGTTTAGTTTTAAACATGACACTTTAATGTTCACTTTCTTAAGGGTTTATAATGGTTTCATTAAATAAGCAATATTACATAAACAACACTGTGTTATTGCTAAATATCAGCAGTGTCCAAAACACAAAATGATGTAAAACTGCATTCTTACACCACAGGTTCAGTATCTTTTCATGCCATTAAAAAAGTGCCCAAACCTCTGTCACTAATTTGAAAACATCATGTTACAACTAGAAATTATGGATTAGGTTATTTATGAGAAGTAAAAGAAAGCAGAATGTGTGTATGTTGCATCACATCTACGAAAATTCAATACAACAGAACCATTCATTCATTCAAGCATGAAACACTGATACATTTGTTTCCCAAAATCAAAACACTTAAGAACATGAAACTGATATTGGTGATCTATATGATCAAAGGCTTTCTCCTGATCTAGAGTAAGCCTGATCTTTTCTGACTGTGAAACAATGGCCCAGTTCAGTGTTGACACCTTGTGGACAAACTAAGTAGTGCAAAAACCATTCAAAGTGCATGTGGGAGCTGCGCATACATTGTACGCATACACCTCATTCTACACAGAATGGCAGGAACACATTTACCACACAAAGTAAAGATGAGAACCAACAAGGAGCAACTAAAACACAGCTATATACACAAGAAGCAAACAAAGGCAACTAAACTAGACACAGATGAAACTAAGTAACTAAGGCAATTGACAAAGAGGCCCGGAAGAAGGGCAAAACCAGAGGTAGAGAGGACACAGGAGGAGCCAGAGGGAAGAAGGAGCCCAATCGAGCTGACGAGGTGGAAGGCTAAGGCACAGCCAGAGGCCCAGAAGTCTGCGGCAGAACCAGGACAACAAGGAACAAGGGAGTGTGGAGCCATGGTGGAGGCAGCAGGCTGACAGGCCAAGGTGGTGTCATGGGCCCAGAGACTCGCAGGAATCCACCTCACAAGGCTGAGCTACTGGAGGAGAAGACTGAGGTGGAGCCGAAGAGCTGGAGGGAGCCAGCACAGAGGGTGAAGCCAAGGAGATGAGCAGCACCAGCAGAGCACGTGGATCCATGGAAGTGGTAGGAAGGACAAAGGGGTGCGTTTCCAAAAAGCTCTGTTAGCTAACTATGGTCACATGTTCTGCCATTATCAAAAAAATTTTGTTACCCAAAACCACAGTTCCAACAAACATTTGTGAACTGCATCGCAAACTTACATATTGGAACCCACAATAAATCAAACATCAAATAAAGCAAAATGATGGAACAAAAAAAGTGAATTGTGATCGCGAATCAAGTAGTTAGCAGAAGCTATAGCAAAACCACTTGCATGTCACATAATTAACGACAGTCCTATATTGTTGTAGGTGTAACCGGCTTTGGAACACAGTCGTGACTAGCTAGTTAGTTTCTACCATGATGCAGAGTATCCAAGTACACTCTTAAAAATAAAGGTTCCAAAAGGGTGTTTTGCAGTGAAGAACAATTTTTGGTTCCCCAAAGAACCTTTCAGTGAACAGTTCCTAAAATAACCATTTTGAAGAACATTTTAAAAATCTAAAGAACCTTTTTTGACTATAAAAAACCTTTTCTGCATTTGAAAGGTTCCATGGATGTTCAAGGTTCTTCATAGAACCATTGATGCCAATAAAGGACCTTTATTTTTAAGAGTGTAATTTCAAACTGAAGAACACGGAGTTCGGGGATGGGGGCATTTGTGGTTGTGCTGCTGACCACAAATCAATTAGCCAGTGCTCTTCTTTTGGCCCTCGGAGAGACCTGAAACAAGATCTGGCCTTGGGATGGATGTAACAACTGGCTCAGGTTTTATGATGGACATAACGACTGGCTCTGGCTCTGTGACTGGAGGGGGCTCTAGAGCTGGGTCCATGGTGGGCGTGAACTCCTGCTTTGGTTCTGGGGCACAGACATCATCTCTGGTTAGGATGAGTTTTCTTGTGTGTATCGGGCAGAGAGATGGCTGCTAAAGTTGGTACTGGTTGCACGGAGTTGGAGCTGATGCTATAATTGACGGAGACGTCACGTCAGAATTGGGATTTCACTTAGAGAGACCAATCAACTCCGAGTGTAACTAAACGAGCCAATGCACATTGGCATGCAATGATTGCATCCAGCTGCCCCATCCTTTCCGAAGGAGGTTCAGAAGCACTTACACATATGAATAACTGTTTAGGTGCATATGGAAGATTAGAGGTGATTGTAACTCTCTTGGAAAATGGCAGAAGTCTGCCGGGGAAACACAGGCTCTGAGGCTATACCATGGATTGACACATATGGGATCCACTTGGGTCACTACATATAGAACCCAGCCCTCCACCGGTTCTCACGGATTCATCGAGTTCATCGGGCCTGGCGCCGCACGTCTGGGTGCCGAGGTGACGGAAGAGCTCGACATGGTCTACAGTATGGACTCTCTGGAGCAGTTATAGCAAGCCACCCGTTTGAGGTGAGAACACAGGAGGATACCAGCTCCACAGGAAGGCTATAGAATCTAGCGAACGTGTTGTGGGTCGCCCAGTCCGCAGCTCTACAAATATCTGCCAGCGAGGCACCACGAGCCAGAGCCCAGGAGGATGCGACACTTCTAGTTGAGTGGGCTCTCAACCTGAATGGGCAGGGCACACCCTGTGCCTGATAAGCCAGGGTGATGGCATCCACTATTCAGTGGGCCATCCTCTGCTTAGGGACGGCATTCCCCTTCTGCCGGCCTCCATGACAGACAAAGAGCTGGTCTGAGGTCCTGAAGCTTTGTGTCCTGCCAACGTAGCATTTTAATGCTCGGACAGGACAAGCAAAGCTAGGGCTGGGTCTGCCTTCTCCGGGGGCAGCGCTTGCAGGCTCACCACTTGATCCCTGAAGGGAGTAGTGGAAACCTTGGGCACATAGCCGGGCCAGGGCCTCAGGATTACCTGGGAGTCAGCCGGCCCAAACTCTAGGCACGAATCGTCGACCGAAAATGCATGCAGGTCCCCCACCCTCTTGATGGAGGCCAGTGCAAACAGGAGCAGAGATTTCATTGACAGAAACTTTAGCTCAAATGTCTGCAAAGGCTCAAATGGGCCCTGCTGTAGTGCTCTGAGCACTAGAGACAGGTCCCAAGAGGGTATAGAGGGGGGCTGTGGAGGATTTAACCTTCTCGCCCCCCTAAGGAACCTGATGACCAGGTCATGCTTTCCCATTGACTTCCCTTCCAGCAATCGAAGGCCACATAGGCTTTAAGGGTGGAGGGAGACAGCCTTCGCTCCAACCCTTGCTGCAAAAAGGACAGCACGACTCTGATCGGGCATTTCCGGGGGTCTTCTCGGTGAGCTTCACCATTTGACGAACAGGTTCCACTTTAAAGCGTAAGCGTGTCTTGTAGATGGTGCTCTTGCCGAAGTGATGGTGTCAGCCACCTCCTGGGGTAGGTCATCTAGAACCTCCACGCCCCGTCCAGGGACCAGACATGAAGTTTCCAGAGGTCTGGACGCGGGTGCCATAAGGTGCCCCGTCTCTGAGTCAGTAGATCCTTCCTCAGAAGAATCTGACAAGGAGGGGCTGTCACGAGGAGCATCAGTTCAGGGAACCAGGTCTGAGTGGGCCAATAAGGCACCACGAGCAGGACCTGCTCCACGTCCTCCCTGATCTTGCAGGGGGCAGCGCTTGCAGGCTCACCACTTGATCCCTGAAGGGAGTAGTGGAAACCTTGGGCACATAGCCGGGCCAGGGCCTCAGGATTACCTGGGAGTCAGCCGGCCCAAACTCTAGGCACGAATCGTCGACCGAAAATGCATGCAGGTCCCCCACCCTCTTGATGGAGGCCAGTGCAAACAGGAGCAGAGATTTCATTGACAGAAACTTTAGCTCAAATGTCTGCAAAGGCTCAAATGGGCCCTGCTGTAGTGCTCTGAGCACTAGAGACAGGTCCCAAGAGGGTATAGAGGGGGGCTGTGGAGGATTTAACCTTCTCGCCCCCCTAAGGAACCTGATGACCAGGTCATGCTTTCCCATTGACTTCCCTTCCAGCAATCGAAGGCCACATAGGCTTTAAGGGTGGAGGGAGACAGCCTTCGCTCCAACCCTTGCTGCAAAAAGGACAGCACGACTCTGATCGGGCATTTCCGGGGGTCTTCTCGGTGAGCTTCACCATTTGACGAACAGGTTCCACTTTAAAGCGTAAGCGTGTCTTGTAGATGGTGCTCTTGCCGAAGTGATGGTGTCAGCCACCTCCTGGGGTAGGTCATCTAGAACCTCCACGCCCCGTCCAGGGACCAGACATGAAGTTTCCAGAGGTCTGGACGCGGGTGCCATAAGGTGCCCCGTCTCTGAGTCAGTAGATCCTTCCTCAGAAGAATCTGACAAGGAGGGGCTGTCACGAGGAGCATCAGTTCAGGGAACCAGGTCTGAGTGGGCCAATAAGGCACCACGAGCAGGACCTGCTCCACGTCCTCCCTGATCTTGCACAGTGTCTGTGCGAGATGGCTCACTGGGGGAAACGCATACTTGCGAAGGCCCCGCGGCCAGCTGTGTGCCAGTGCACCCAGCTCCATGACGTCGCTTGCTTGAGGCTGCTGCGTTTGCGGCACGGGAGTGGACGCAGTGGGCCACCCTTGGCGATGAGCAGGCTGGGGGGCTGCGGGCGGCAGATGGGTGGAGGTATGCCTCAGTATGCTCCTGTGCAGCCCAGAACTGCTGGGCCATGTTGTCGACTGCGTCGCGGAAGAGGCCAGTCTGGGACATAGGGACCTTGAGGAATCGACTTATCGGCGTCCCTCATGTCGACCAGACACAGCCAGAGGTGACTCTCCTGGACCACAAGTGTGGACATCGCATGACCCAGAGAACTCGCAGTGACCTTCATCGCTCAAAACGCGAGGTCAGTTGTGGTTCGGAGCTCTTTTAGAACTACCGGATCGTGACCACCCTCGTGCAGGTCCCTCGGTGCTTTAGCCTGAAGAACCAGTGCTTACACTTTATTTCGATAGTCAACTTTAGACATTCTACTAACTATAAGTAACTTTGTAACTACATGTCAGCTACATGTCAACTAATTCTGATTAATTTGCAACTACATGTCTACTAACTCTCAGAGTAGACTGTTAGGGTAGGTTTAGGGATAGTTGAATAAGCTGACAAAGAAAGTGTTAGAAGATATTAAGCAGACAGTCTACTAATACTCTACTAATTGCTAGTTGACATGTAGTTGCAATGTTATTTACTGTTAGTAGAATGTCTAAAGTGGACTACCGAAATAAAGTGTTACCAAACCAGCAGGCCATATAAGCGTCGCCCGAACAGACCAGACGAGTGCCTACAGACCCGGGAAGAATGGCACCAGAGCGGGGCGCTGAGAACCAGCACGGACCACCCCGAAGAGCCAATTGTCCAACCTTGAGGGCTCGGGACACGGTTGAGGTTTCCACTCAAGCCCTACCCTCACGGCGGCCTGGGAAAGCATAGCCGTCATTTCCGGCTCCGATACAGGCATTGCTACAGTCTCGGAGGGCAGCAGTGCAGCCAAATCATCCTCTCCAAAAAGCTCTGGCTCACCCTCCAATGCAGCGATTGACATCCGGTCGTCGGGAGGAGCGCCAAAGGATACTGCTGGTACGCTCCCTGTAGAGGGCCCAGCACATTCCATTGGCAGCTCAACTGGTTGCAGATTGCAAGAGGAGCGATGGTCCCTCGAGGGTTGGTTCCCTGGAGGGTTTGCCACCACTGTTGTTTGGGGGCATCACTGCTGCACTCACTGCTCTTATCCATGTTAGGCTGGGTGGGGATTTCTTTCCCAGAACAGAACCATACTGTCAATACAAACTGTATGTTAATCAAGCATAGTGTTAATTCTGGCAGGTCACGTTAGTCAAGAGTGCATCAGTTTACTATCAGCGCTGGTTCTGTTCTGTTTACCCTGAATGGGTTATCGCTGTGCTGCTCTTATTTTTTTTTTAATTTTTAGGTCAAATAAATGCAGCCTTGGTGTAACAACATAAATATACCTAAAGATTCCAATCTTTTGAATGTTGTGTGTATAAAATATGTACACAGTGTCATGAAGTTGTGTCTCAAACTTTATATAATGCATATTAAAATATCTTTGCTTACTCGACTGAACTACAGAATGAATGAATAAAGTTTTCTGTTTAGATCTAGATGCACCCCAGACATCCATCTATCCAAAGGATGATGTAGAGCTGGGTGTTCAGAACACTCTCATCTGTCATGCGACTGGCTTCTATCCTCCATCTGTCAACATCTCATGGACTAAGAATAATGTTATTGTGACAGAGGGCATAAGTTTAAGTCAGTACCGTCCAAGGACAGATGATACATTCAACATCTTCTCCACTCTTAAGTTCACACCTGCTGAAGGAGACATTTACAGCTGTACTGTGAACCACAAAGCCCTCCAAGGTCAACCTCAGACCAAAATATGGGGTGAGTGTGATTTTCAAATGGAATAGACAATATTACAGCTTTTTGTTGTTGTTACAAAAACAAATTACTGGTCCCACTTTATATTAAGTGTCCCTAATATCTGTGTACTTACATAGTAACTAGATGTGTACGTACTATGTAACCACAGTGTAAGTACACATTGGTACATAGTATCTACAGCTGTAATATTTCTGTAACTACACACATGTAACAACCCTCCGAATGGTTTGTGTAAATACAAATGTGTAACAGGACATTGGTAACAACACTTTTTTTCACGTCACTAAGTACTCGTGTAACAGGAATTATATAACTACATTTTGTAACAACATGTATAGGAGTAATTGGAACCATTTGATCCGGTACCAAAAAGTGTTGTTACCAATGTCCTGTTACACATTTGTTCTTACACATACCATTCTGTGAGTTGTTACATATGTGTAGTTACACAAACATTAGCGCTGTAGATACTATGTACTTGCACTGTGGTTACATACTACGCACACTTAATATAAAGTGGGACCAAATTACTTGTTAATCTTTTATCCCATGGATTTATTTTCCAGATGTAGATGTTGCCCTCCCAAGTGTTGGTCCAGCAGTGTTTTGTGGAGTAGGTCTGACTCTTGGGCTGTTGGGAGTCATTTTGGGAACGTTCTTCCTCATTAAAGGACACAACTGTCACTGACTAATGAAGCCATGGAAGCAAACTTTGTTTTAGTTTCCTTGGTGATTCATTGTTTGATAACCTGCTGCACCTGTTAATTCGTTTCTCTGTGTATTTAGGCATTGTGTTTCTTCTGTTCTTGATGTGATCTTGTCATTATTAAGTTAGTTGTGCCAGTGTGCTTTGTGTCTTTTTGTTAAACTTCACTGCTTGTATTTAGACCCAGCTCTTTATTGCAACCTACGCATGGTAGTTGAAGAACGTAGGCAAAGTGCACTAAAGAAACAGACAAACCTTAGGCGGAATCTGTGCCTTAATTGGATTTAATTGTGTGATGTGTGACGTCAGTTATCCAAGTTTTCATTAAAATAGCTCATGCATCCAAAACCTATTTGAACTCAAAATAATTCGTATGGGATTCAGATTTATTTTTTTACTAGAAAAACAATTTAGGGGCTTATTGGTTGGGTTTGCTGCATAAATCATGATGATGAGACCAGCTTTGGAAATAGAAAAAGTAAAAAACTATTGATTGGAAGCATCCAAATATGCCTGTTATAGCAGACTAAGAAATATTATGTGAAAAGAGTAAAATGTCCAAATTCACAGTGTTCATAAAACTAGATGAAAAGTAGACCTCCTGAGATTACTTACAAAGTCTGGTGAGTTCTGAAGTGCATACAAAGGATACTTTACGCATAAGGAAAGGATTCGTAAATGGTGAGTAAGCGAAGCAACTGTGGTTCACATGATAGTATCAACACGGTTGATGTAGTATGTCCAAATTGCATTTGGGCTACACACATTTACAGTGCAAACTGTGTAGGTCCCTATATATATATATCTGTTAAACGTAAATACATATGAACATATAGGCTAAATATCTAGCCAAAACAAATTTATTGAGAAACTGAAACATACCTAAATCTCTCATTTGTACGGTGTACATTTTTAGAAATCTCTCATTCGGCGCAAATACAAATGTTTCCCACTAGAGGCTCTGGTGCATTCACTTTTTCCTTATAACAGCAGAAATGACTTAAAATAGCCTACCTGTCATTTTTAGTCATACACATAAGAATAAGACATTATTTGGAACTGTAAGGGGTTCACTTTCACTTGTGCATATTCACAAGAAAAACAAAACATTGTGCCTTTGTAAAACAAAACAATCAGGATGTGTATTCAGCCGTCTCGGTTTTCTTGGTCTTGTGGCACTTTTTTTTTTGTGTGCTAATTATTTAAGTGAAACAATTTGTGTAGCCTTTTTAATGTTGTTCCTTTTATATATGTGTCCCTGCAGCACAGAAGCAGTGTTAAGTCGCTGGGGGATATTTGTAGCAATAGCCAACAATACATTGTATGGGTCACAATTATACATTTCTCTTTTATGCCAAAAATCATTAGGATATTAAGTAAAGATCATGTTCCATGAAGATATTTTGTACATTTCCTACCGTAAATATATCATAACTTAATTTTTGATTAATAATATGTATTGCTAAGAACTTCATTTGAACAACTTTAAAGATGATTTTCTCAATATTTAGATTTCTTTGCACCCTCAGATAACAGATTTTCTAATAGTTGTATCTCGGCCAAATATTGTCCGATCCTAACAAACCACACACCCTTAAGACTGGTTTTGTGCTCCAGGGTCACAAATGTCATTTTATTCTGTTTTCATTCCTTCACAGAAGTGCTGCAAGTGTGTGATGTGACGATGTGTGAATCCTCATCATGTTCTGTTGTTTGTGCTGCTATTTGCGCATGCATTAAACCCCTGAAGAAAAAAAAAGGTATTTTCTCATTTAGTTTAAATCTAATTTAACAACATCGTTTTGTTAACGGTTAATAATCAGTCTGTCAGGTCAACTTTTAGGGAGGCCTAAAAGTCACTGTATTCTACCTTAGTGTGTTAGTCACTAACATTATACAGTATTTTTTAATAAAGTTACCAAGGTTTTTCAAGCGTTCAATAGTTTCTGTAAGAAAAAAGAAGGGGGAAAAAATCCACACCAGTTTTATATAAATTGATATTTGGATGGTGTTTGAGATGATAATTGAAAGCAGGATACTACCTAGTAACATTTGATATTTACACCTGGAGTAACTGGTTGGACAGTCAGCTTAAACATCCCCCTGACATGAACTAAAGCACTGGCAACATGCAGCTGGGATTCAGTGCTTGTGGAAATGTCACTGCTACAGTACTTGAGTTGTCATCTCATTTTGACACTGTCTGTACTGACTGGAGCAAAAAGTGGTAAGATGAGAGTAATACAATTGCATATCAACAATAACTGCATTAGTAGTAGTAGATGTAAATGATTTAAATGATATATGTTTTTTAGAAGAGTGACATGTTTGATTGTCCTCTGAGGATGGATTCTCTATAATATATTACTTAAACTGTTTGTGGACAGCATCATTTGACATATGACCGTACGCCACAGATTCATCTTTCCCTGTGTATTACTTATAAACGTATGACAACAAGAAAAAAAGAGAGGAGCTTTTATATTTATCTGACAAAAGTGTGATTTTTGTTCTGCCTCTTTTTCAGCTGATGACTATTACATAAGACAGTCAAGATGCATCTACAGCTCTCCCGATTTCAGTGACATGGTGTATATTGACAGCTTTTATTTAAATCAATTTCTATTCACACAGTTCAACAGTACTTTGAGGAAGTTTGTGGGGTTTAGCGAGATCGGAATGAGAGTTGCAGAGGGATGGAATAATAGCCCCTTTTTGCTAAGCGAGAGAACTGGTGTTAATGTATGCACATTTCTGTTTAAAAGCAAGGACTCACCTGACCTTGTTAAAGTAGGTAAGTGGCTCAAAACTTTTCTTCTTTTTTTTTACATTTGTGTTATTTCTATATGCGCATATACTAACTGGAAAACAATTATTAATGGGAAAAAATGTTTTAATGTTATGAGTTATGTTACTCTAACATCTAAGAATTAAATCTATTTTGAGTAGAAATAATTGATATTTCTCTGCTTTGATCAAATGCCATTTCTCATGTCAACCTGAAATATATGTACACATACATGCATTGGACTGCATATTTATAATGTTGCTCTCTTTGATTCAGTGAAACCAAAGGTTAAGCTCAGTTCAGTGACACAGGCTGGTGGCAGACATCCAGCTGTGTTGATGTGCAGCGCATATGAATTTTATCCTCCGCGCATCAAAGTTTCCTGGCTGAGAGATGGTAAACCAGTGACCTCTGAAGTGACCTCCACTATGGAGATGGCTGATGGTGACTGGTATTACCAAATTCACTCTGAGCTGGAGTACACCCCCAAATCTGGAGAGAAGGTCTCCTGTATGGTTGAGCATGCTAGCTTCAATAAACCCATGTTCTATGACTGGGGTAAGATGAGACACATAGGCCTGGTTTTGCAGACAGGGCTTAGATTAAGCCAGGATTAGGCCAATTAGGACATTTAAGGCTACGTCTACATTAATCCGGATACATCTGAAAATGGTGTTTTCGTTTTAAAACGCTCTCTGTCCACACTAGCGTTTTCCAGAAGTGTCTCATCCACACTGAAACATCAGAAAACGTTAAACTCGCTTTCTGCGCATGCGTAAATCCTAAGTGTAAAACGATACACACATGAGATGTTTTCATGCAGTTTTTCTGACAGGATTATTTTATTTACGAAAATAACTCCCCATTCACTGATGCACGCGTCCAGGTCGCACACACTCACGATTGTGTGTCTGATCTAAAACGCAACTGCCCTCATGTTTTGCCGCAAATAGCGATCGCGAGTAAATTTGCTTTCATCTTTGCAGGACTGTGATATGAAGAGTGTACAAAGTAACACAGCTATAGCAATAGTGTGAAAGTGCATAATGTGCACGATACCAGTATAAACACGGATATCTATTGGTATAATATGCGTCACATGACTAAACTTGCGTCATCGTTTTCAAAAGCACACTACGACGCGAAAAACGCCGTTTTCAGATTGATCCACTTTGGAGATGATTAAAAACGCTGTCTCAGTGTGGACGGAAGGCCAAAACGGAGAGAAAAAGATGCGTTTTCAAACGAAAACGTATTAGTGTGGACAAGGCCTTTTATAAACGTGCCTTAGAAAAAAACATGAGTGGTGTCCCTCTTGAGACAAAACGTTCAGTCAGTGCAAGTTTCTTTCAGCTGAAACAGCTCAGTCTGGGACTAGGCTTAAGACTTGTCTGTGAAACCGGGGGCTACTGTCATATTATAACTGTGTTTGTGGTAAGCATAATTGAACATATGATATTTGACATGCTGTACTCCACAGATCCGTCTCTCCTTGAGTATGAGAGGAATAAAGTTGCTATTGGAGCCTCTGGTCTGGTGCTGGGAATCATCATCACAGCTACTGGACTCATTTACTTCAAGAAGAAATCAATAGGTATGTGGAGATGAGAATAACTCAGATTCATATTATACTGCGTACATCATCCTTGTACACACATGTAACTTGTTAATCTTTTTTTTTTCTTTGACAGGAAGGATCCTAGTACCTTAGCAATGATGGTAGATTGCTCATTCAATTTTGATAACTCACTTTGATTAATTATACATATTTTCATTCTTAATTATGGGGGACAAATAATGACAAATGTACAATTTGCACAGAGCTTTGTGACATGGTCACAGCTTATTAGTTTCCAGTTATGTATGTTTTCAATGTGCTGTAAATTGTAATCACCTGTGGTTTTCCATCCTGGTCCTGGGGACATTTTCTGTCTCTCTTATCTGACACACTCAGGTTATGTTTATGCAATAGTTTTGCATGCAGAGAACAATGCGGATCGACTAAAGTAAACTTTGTAAAGAAACACAACACGCCTGCACACATACACACACATGCGCTGAATGCAAACAGTCAAGATGCATGCACACGGCATCACTGCTTTCACAAACAACGTTTTAATAACTATTCTGTGTGATTTATGTGTAGTAGAATAACTGTCTATGCCACTTTATATAGTGGCAATAATAACACAGAGAACATTATTCAAAGTTTAAAACTGACAACCCTAAAAGAAATTGTAATAAGCTGTGTTCTCATGAGTCTGTATGTACAGTACACTATACTGGAAACACCTGAGCCATAAGTAGATCAGTAGTTGTGCAAGTAGTCAATTTATCCTTCATGACACAACTATCATACACAATCCTAACTTCCATAATCATTTAACTAATGTTTTACATTTCTAAAATGTAAAAGAAGAAAAATAACAATGATAGAAATATAGCACAAAGTCTGATACTTTTTTCTTTCTTTTTTTTTGTAAGCATTATATGAATAAAAGATCATATTTGAGTATACGATCTTATTCAGCGTTAACAGTGATGTATGTGATGTCTGATGTATTGTTCTTGCTGAGTTCCTCTCTTGTATTTGTACACAGTAATGTATTATTTACTTTGATCTTGCATTGAAATATACAACAAAGGTAAACATTGTAACTGTCCCAGTGAAACTTCAAAGGGGCAAAATCACAAAATAATTTAGGGGAGGGTCCCTCAACTGAAAACGACACAAAACACAGTACGCCATTACAAAGTGTTCATATAAAATAAAGGCAATACACAGATCACTACAGCATATGCATGAAAAACATGAGTGCAAAACAACCCATTGCGTTTATCATTTATCAAAATAACAAAACAAAAACATATCTGGTTCAATAAATACTCGTCTCTAAGCCGAAGCATGCACTGACCCTTACCAAAAAGTAGTATACTTCAAGTTTATTTTAGAAAGTATACTTAAAGGGGTCATATGATGCGATTTCAAGTTGTCCTTTCTCTTTGGAGTGTTACAAGCTGATTGTGCATAGATAAGATCCCTGAAGTTGCAAAGACTAAAGTCTCAAAACCAAAGAGATATTCTTTATCAAAGTTAAGACTCTGCCACGCCCCCCTAAAACGGTTCGTTCTAACACGCCCCCACATATCTACATCACTATGTGGGAATATTTGCATAATGCGCCCAAATGTGCACGCAAAGAAAGAAGGCGTGGTTTCAGTAACCGCAGTTAGTGTTGAAGCAGCATGTCAGGGAGACGCTGTGTGTTTCTAGGAGAAAGCAAAAGCACTTTATTTGGCCTTCCGGAAGTAGATGCATTTAGGAATCTTTAAGATTACTTACAACAGAACAGCAATACATTTTATGGACGACCGTTTCGTGAACCTAGGAGAGGAAGTAATTCTGACTTTGCTATGACAATCCGGCGCTTCTGAATCAGCTACTGTTTTGTTACTAGTACTATTTCAATACTCCTTGGGACTAAATTGGCTCACTTGCTAGTATATAAAAGTATTCTTTTAAGTATAACAGTATACAACTAGTTTACATCAAAATGTTTAGCTTGTACTGCAACTATACTAAAAGTGAACTTATAGGTATACTGATAGTTTACTAATTAAATACTTGTAGTAGCATTTTTAGTACTTTTTTTTTAAGTATAGTCTCAGTAAACTACTAGTTATGTATACTCATAAGTTTTCTTTAAGTGAACTTTGCATCATACTTTAAGTATACTACTATGTCCCTATTTAGGTATTAATTAGCATATATTTTGTTACATGAATATCTGAACATATAAACACCAAAAGAAAGAACAGGGTGTCTGCTTGTAAACAAAAACATTTTATTCTAGCTTCATGCGTTCTTTTTTTAAACACTTGAATGTGGATAAGTTTCATAAATAAAGAAATAAACAACATTTTGAACAAAAAGCTGAAAAAAGACTATGAATTGGATTCAGAATGATCATCGAAACGTAGATGAAGTCGATCAACACCCCAAAGCTTGACAGTCATTATTACCTCTTGATTGGTTGACATTATATCAATGTTGCACAGTTTTGATGCTGTTTTATGTCTGATGATCGTGTTAGATTACATGTGGAAGCATCTGTTGTTTCGGTTTCTTCTTCACTTGTGTTTTTTGAAAATTCTGTACAGAAGCTGTGTACTAGCGCCCCCTACAGTATAACAATGAAAACACGCATTCTAGGAGCACAAGTATAGCTCAAATATATTCAGACTTTTTCTAAGTATAAGTCAAGTATACTTAAATGTCATTTTAAGTATATTTCTGAGAAGTACATAAACCCCATTTCTGAGAAGTACATAAAAAGTAGACTAAAAGTTTAAAAGAAGTATACTAATAGCACACTTGAATAAACTTCTTTTTCGTAAGGGTGAATCCGAATACTGAAGTCCTTGATGATGATAGAAGGTGAAAAAAATCCAATCATCCGATAGCAAGAGTATCGCAACCAATCGGCAATCCGAGCTTCCATAAAACATAGAGTGCGTTGCAATTCTTTGATGTTGATAAGTCCCAACGATGAGCACAGATTGAGTTATTTCTTAGTCCATTGATGAGGCATTCAGGATAAAGAAGAAAACAAAGAGTTCTTCTACAAAACAAACAACTAGTATTAGCATTTAACAACAGCCCATAATTTCACCACTAGTTAACTATTTACAAAGTAAGTGCAAAGTTACATGGCACAAAATAAACTGATACACTTACATGTTTGTACATGACTCGGGTCTTTTATTTATTTATTTATTTATTTTCTCGTCCGTAGCCTAATGCATGTGTAGCCTATTTCCCAAATCTAAAATAGCCTATAAAACACATTCATAGACGGATACTTTTCTGATGTCTGGACTCTGTTTGGGATTTAGAAAAACATAAAGAGAAGGTTCAGTATATTGGTAATGAATACATTCTGTGAGAATTTATAGTTCAGGTTTTGACCGTGAATGTCACGTCAGTAACGCTGGAATTGCCCAATAATGAAACTAAAAATGATTAGGCCTACATCAAGTCTCGGGGACAGTTTCTTATTACTGCAACATATTTTAACATTTGTATTGACGAAACGACTGCAGCGTAAAAAATTTTAAAAAACACCACGATCCGGGATTTGAACCTGTGTCGCAGAAATCACTGACTAGCTTCTACCACTGGACCATGGATTAACTTGATAAACATTGCGTGTCTGCGTACGCAAGACAGACGCGCTCTTCATTCATCTCACTTCGCAATTATAGAAATAACAGTGGCATCATGCAGATAATTCTTGTGTGTTTATTATAGTGTTCAAATGCTGATCTTATATAGGCCTAATATATATATTTTTTTTCATAATGAACTGGACTGAGCACGCTGCTTTCTGATGCTGCTTTTGATGAATAGCCTACAGCTAAACTGACTTATAGCACCGATGATAATAGCACCGTTTATTTTTCAACCTCACATAAAAATGATTAACGCAACAAAAACACTTTTTTGCCGTAATAACAACTACGACTTTTTTAAGTCGTTTACAAAAGCACAGAGTTTTGTTGATATTGTGAGTGCACACAAAAATTAGGGTGCACCATTTACAGTGCCGAATGAAATATTAGTCAAAAATGACGGCGTATTTCAAGTTGTTTCCACTGTTATGAAGAACAGAATGAAGTGATCGCGCTGGCGCCTCCGTGCATTAATAAGCGCGCTTCAGCTTCCACTCTCTGCACAAACGCTTATATATACGCCTAACAGAGCATTTTAAATGTTTAAACTAACATTGTAATATGCTTTAAGTGTTTTATATCTAGATATAGATTTTATTTTAAGCAAGTCGTGATGATTTGAGAAGGCTAAATTGATCAAACGTGATCAACTCGGCTGTCTGCCGCTATCCCGTTTTAATTAATACAAAGGAAGGATACAAAATGTTTCACTTAATGTTCGGCACATCATGGGCTCTGTATACGGGAATAAAATGTGTTAAAAAAAAGCCAGCTATAATGAATAAGTATGTGTGACCTGCTGAAAAACATCAGCGAATTATGAAATGTAAGTTTCAAGCCTTTCATAATTTGTGACATTAATGTGACTATAGTGCCAAAATATGTGTTAGAACTAGGCCTAGCCTATAACATGCAACAATAAGCCACCTTTTCAAGCGTTTTATTTTTTTTATGGCATAATGCACACCTCCTTAAATGCAATCTAAACATTCCAAGTTAATAACCTACTTTTTGTACGATTTCTAGTTTTCCATGTCGCAGTTTTAGCCTATTATTCTTGATTTCTCCCATTTTGTTAAAGGTTTTTTTATATTTTTTTATGGTGTGAGCCGGAGTACATTGCGACACGAATAAAGTCTCATGAAGTGCAGCCTTGTACAGAAGACCAACGGCCGAGGTCAGGATTTTTCGTTCAAAAACTTTCATTAGGCTGAAACGAAAGCCCCTTAATACAACATAAGAAAATTGTGTAGTTTTAATGGTTTTCATAATGACTGTTTAATAACACCATGTAGTAAGAGCCTTTGTGTAAATGTATTTATTTATTAATTTGTGATGCGTTAGGCTGCAGCCTATGACTATCCCACGTTTTGAAATTAACTTTCTAAAAATTAATTTTAAATAAATTTTCTAAAGATTTTTAAGGATGTTATATTACAATGTTATTGTTGTTTTATTTCGTTATTTGATCTCCGTTTACAAAA
>NW_015506832.1:169985-173503 GCF_001515645.1 Sinocyclocheilus grahami | reverse complement strand
TAATGATTAATTCCCTTACAACTAAGTAAATTATTACAGTGTGCAATCAACAAGCATCATTTCAATCAGAAAAACACATCTCAACATAATAAAGATCTCGGTTGTTTTCATATGAGACTGTGTGAATAGACAAGATGCCAGCAAACAATGGCTCAATCAAAACCTCAGTCAACAGACGGCGTGAGCACTGGAGCAGATTGTCGATTTGTCACGCACAGGCACATTCATTCAAATAAGAAACATGACAGAACGAGAAAACCGCCACTGAGTCGTGTAAGGACGACAGCCTGGCTTCTCTGACAAAGCAGGTCATGTTCCGGTTTGAGTGACACTGCAGTTTTCATCAGCTTGAAATATTTGCCTCTTGGCTCCCAAAGCAAAGTTTAAAGTTTGTTCTTATGACAAATACTTTTCTACATGCTGTATAAAAGAATAAAACAAGACGAAATGATAAAGGCAGTGAACAAACAAGCATGCACAAACATATACTGGACGACATTTGTGTATTATCCAGTATATTCCCTAACGATCCTATAGATATAGATACAAAGTAGTGTTAATGCAGAGGGGTAAAACACAGAGAGATGGAGACTAGCCGGCATTAAGGACATACAACATCAAAATGAAAATAGATGGAAACAATCTTCAAAACAATGTTTTGTAGTCTTTATCTTGCGAAAATTAGATGTAAAAATAGGCAAAAATAAGAACGCCAATGGAATGAAAGACACGAGTGACTTCAATATACAGGTGCATCTCAATAAATTAGAATGTCGTGGAAAAGTTCATTTATTTCAGTAATTCAACTCAAATTGTGAAACTCGTGTATTAAATAAATTCAATGCACACAGACTGAAGTAGTTTAAGTCTTTGGTTATTTTAATTGTGATGATTTTGGCTCACATTTAACAAAACCCCACCAATTCACTATCTCTTGTTTCTCGTTTTCCTCTTGACAATACCTCATAGATTCTCTATGGGGTTCAGGTCTGGTGAGTTTGCTGGCCAGTCAAGCACACCAACACCATGGTCATTTAACCAACTTTTGGTGCTTTTGGCAGTGTGGGCAGGTGCCAAATCCTGCTGGAAAATGAAATCAGCATCTTCAAAAAGCTGGTCAGCAGAAGGAAGCATGAAGTGCTCCAAAATTTATTGGTAAACGGGTGCAGTGACGTTGGTTTTCAAAAAACACAATGGACCAACACCAGCAGATGACATTGCACCCCAAATCATCATAGACTGTGGAAACTTAACACTAGACTTCAAGCAACTTGGGCTATGAGCTTCTCCACCCTTCCTCCAGACTCTAGGACCTTGGTTTCCAAATGAAATACAAAACTTGCTCTCATCTGAAAAGAGGACTTTGGACCACTGGGCAACAGTCCAGTTCTTCTTCTCCTTAGCCCAGGTAAGACGCCTCTGATGTTGTCTGTGGTTCAGGAGTGGCTTAACAAGAGGAATACGACAACTGTAGCCAAATTCCTTGACACGTCTGTGTGTGGTGGCTCTTGATGCCTTGACCCCAGCCTCAGTCCATTCCTTGTGAAGTTCACTCAAATCTTTTGAATCGATTTTGCTTGACAATCCTCATAAGGCTGCGGTTCTCTCGGTTGGTTGTGCATCTTTTTCTTCTACTGTATCCAAGCATTAACTTTCTGTTAACATGCTTGGATACAGCACTCTGTGAACAGCCAGCTTCTTTGGCAATGAATGTTTGTGGCTTACCCTCCTTGTGAAGGGTGTCAGTGATTGTCTTCTGGACAACTGTCAGATCAGCAGTCTTCCCCATGATTTAAAAAAAATGTTTTGCTCAGTTTGGGCCTCTGAATAAAACTGATATGTTTTCCTCTAAGAGTATGAGCTCCATATTCTCACTATCCACCATTTTCCTAACGAGTCTGTCAGTCTGCTGGTTTTTTTAATTATGGGAGGCACTTCCGGTTTGGGGAAGTTCCACTCAAAAAGTCTGAAACAAATCATTTCAAATCACAAAGTTGAGCTACAACCAATCCTTGATTGTGAGTTTGACTGAATGAGCTGTACGTTTTCCTTCATGTTCTATTTTCAGTCGTCAGAAAAATAACGTGACGTTTGGTATTTTAATGTGACATGGAATAAAAAGAATAGCCTATCAATAGCAAGAGCTCTTCTCAGTCCGCTGCATTCTTTTCCTCCTCATTATTAACATTTTTCCTTTGTATTTCGCTGTAACAGTATGAATATAGAGAACTGTGCATTTGTGGTCTGCTCTCCCGATTTAATTTACGATAACCATGAATAATTCACTGGAATGCAGTCCCGCTTTTCTCCGAAAACCCTCACGTCTCTTTCCAGGTATTCATGTTATGTTGAAAGTCATTTTTAATGCTATTACACTTTCAAATCGACTTTTATTGTATGATGGTTGAAGTGCGAGTAGAATAATGTCACTTCATTGTACCTTTTTTTTTGTTTTAAAAAAAAATGCTTATTATTGCAATCATAGAGCAATCTTTCTTTTTGACATCTACATTTACATCTGCAAGACATTTTTTAGTGTTTGCTCATCTGCAATACATCTATAGGATACGGTGGTCGAGAAGTGCAGAACAAATCACAATTCTGAAAACAAAATAACAAATTACAAACGCAAATGCAAGTCTAAAAAACAAAATAACAATTCAGAAAGCACAACAACAATTCAGAAAACATTATAGCAAGTCAGAAAACACAATGACAAATTCGAAAACAAATTAACAAGTCAGAAAACACAATGACAAATCAGACAAACCGGAAGAGGTAGGTATAGTTTGAGACAGCGCCATTGGTTTGGGATTACTCACCGCTGACTGGACGAGACATCTGTCAATCAACGTATACAGAGAAGAACCAGCCGAAGAACAGCAGAGTCCTGGTAGAAAGTTCGGAGATGGTATTAAAGTAGCTCAGTTTAAATGTATTGTATGAATTGCCCTTACTCTGGAATAACAAATATGGGGTGTCTATTTACATTTAGTTAAAAGTGGCTGTAAAACATCAGCTCCAGTGGCGCAGATGAATAAGTGTGTGTCCTTGGCTTTTGCTGAACTTTTTTTTCCTCCCTTTTCAAATCGCGTATTAGCAATGGATTTTATTTACACTATGTTAAAATAGCAGGATTTCTACTATCAAGTATACTACTTGTTGCAAATAGTGGCAATTATCTGCACTTCATTATTGTAGTACATTATAAAACAGTATGCAATAATAACGTATTGAGTGTAAATTATAATTTTAATTATTAAATGGATGCCACATTATTGGTACAATAAAGCCCTCCCTACACCTACCCTAACCCTACACGATACTTTATTTTCAACTTTTTGATTATTTCCTTAATTTTTATTGAAAATAAATGCCTTTACGATGTGAAAAGAGATTTGAAAAGGGCGGGGGAAAAATTTCGGCAAAAGACGGGATCGAACCCTGGTCGATCGCGTCAAAAAGCCTACGACAAACGCTTATCCATCTGCGCCACTAGAGCTGATGTTTTACAGCCA
>NW_015506832.1:167660-169758 GCF_001515645.1 Sinocyclocheilus grahami | reverse complement strand
CTACCCTAACCCTACCCCATACTTTATTTTCAACTTTTTGATTATTTCCTTAATTTTTAAAGAAAATAAATGCCTTTACGATGTGAAAAGAGATTTGAAAAGGGCGGGGGAAAAATTTCGGCAAAAGACGGGATCGAACCCGGGTCGATCGCGTCAAAAAGCCAAGGACACACACTTATCCATCTGCACCACTGGAACTGATGAGTCACAGTCACTTTGAACTAAATGTGAATAGACACCCCATATTTTTTATTCCATAGTAAGGGCAATTCATACAATACATTTAAACTGAGCTACTTTAATACCATCTCCGAACTTTCTACCACGACTCTGCTGTTCTTCGGCTGGTTCTTCTCTGTATACGTTGATTGACAGATGTCTCGTCCAGTCAGCGGTGAGTAATCCCAAACCAATGGCGCTGTCTCAAACTATACCTACCTCTTCCGGTCTGTCTGATTTGTCGTTGTGCTTTCTGACTTGTTAATTTGTTTTTTAGACTTGCATTTGCGTTTGTAATTTGTTCTTTTGTTTTCAGAATTGTGATTTGTTCTGCACTTCTCGACCACCGTAATAGGACGTCTCCTTTCAGACATCAAATAGACGTCTATTAGATGTCTTTAAGATGTTTATGGTTTAGAATGTAGACATCTGTCAGATGTTTGTACACAGTAGATGCTTTCCAAGTGATCTTTAACAGACATCATAGTTAGAGACTGTACACTGTTATGTTAAACTGAAAAGTTCATCAATTTGTGGCCTCGCAAGTCAGACTTTGAAACATCAGCTCCATCTGGTGAGTCAAAGCATGCATTGCACTCTGAATGTTATTAGCGCGCGTATTTGTCCCTCATTAAAAGTGATGTTCCGCTTAAACTGAAACTGGATGTTCATTAGAAACAGCGTGTTTGTATCGTCCTCACAGCTTGTCCAGCTTCACGTACCTTCCCAAACGTAGGTCCCATCAACGCGCTTTATAAACTTAAACCACAGCTTATCGGTTTGCGGTTCAGACAGACGCACGTCTCCGGTCCACAGACACGGTTCACAGGTGGACAGAAGCGAGCGGCTCGGACTCATCTTCACGGCTCGGTTCGGATCCCAGTGTCCCATCTCCGGCCTTGAGCCCAGTACAAACACCTCGATATCCAGACACTCTGGGGTCAGAATGACACCAAACCTGAACACAACCATGCCGTGTAACTGGGACTGGTCTTCGGTCACTGACATTATAAATGGCTGCGCTAAAAATACACGCAGTACTGTTGACATTTAATGCGATACAGTGGCTGAGAGGGGACAACTGTGTGTTTTACAGGGTGTAAAGAGATCTCACTTTATACAGGACGGTTTGTAACATTGTGCGTCAACTGTTAATAGTTTAATCCTCCAGTGGGGCGCCGCATGGCTCAGAAAGCTGAATCCTCCATTGAACTGCATTCAGATCTCAGGGCATTATTTTGCTAGTTTTGAGCAAATTTAAGATTACAGTCGTATTTTTAATGTAAAAGACTGGATTTCTGACAGTAACATACAAATAAAAATCCAGATGCATGAATATAATTATTATTAAACGCTTAATTTAGTAATCACTAGTAGCCTTTGATAAGTAGAGACTGACTAGTGCTGTGAAAAGTAACAGAGATTACATGACCACAGCGCTTTGGAGGAGATGGTCCTCACTGCAGAACACAAGATCCAGGGGGCGGGGTAGGATCCAGATCCAACTCCTCCCACCTTACACATACAAACCCGTCTCCACCCCCTAATCCCTAAACCTACCAATCTCCACCACTAAACCTACCATCTCCACCCATAAACCCACCCATCTCCACCCCTAAACCCACCATCTCCACCCATAAACCCACCCATCTCCCCCCCTAAACATCCCATCTCCACCCATAAACCCACCCATCTCCCCCCCTAAACATCCCATCTCCACCCATAAACCCACCCATCTCCCCCCCTAAACATCCCATCTCCACCCATAAACCCACCCATCTCCCCCCCTAAACATCCCATCTCCACCCATAAACCCACCCATCTCCCCCCCTAAACATCCCATCTCCACCCATAAACCCACCCATCTCCACCCCTAAAC